>NC_045553.1:5580064-5662564 GCF_009769535.1 Thamnophis elegans
GGGCGGGGGGAAAACTGCCCCAGTTGCCAGGTTCAAACAATGAACTCATGTCCCATGTGCCTCCACCAGGGGGAGCTGTTAGTTAGAGCCTACCAAAACAATTGTTATTGTGGTTATTTGTCCTCGGCTTAACAACCCTGCTTTGGTGGCCGTTTCAGAGTTGCAACCGGTCCTCGCTTACAGCCATCGTAGCATCGCCAAGGTCACTTGATCAAAATTTGGGTGCTTGGCAATCTATTAACGACCCATGAAATGTCCCAGGATCACGTGATCACCGTCTGAGATCTTCTCCGCCAGCTTCCAACAAGCGAAGTCAACACGGCAAGCCGGTTTTGCTGTACGACTGGGTGATTCGCTTAGCAGATGCAGTGATCCGCTTAAACAACAAAAACCAGGCGTGGCTCGCTGAACAGACACCTTGCTTAATGGTGGAAATTCTAGTCCCAGTTTGGTCGTAAGCTTGTTTTGTAGCTTGTCCAGGAAATGCCCCTAAAGAGAGGAACAATATTTCAGGCCAGCAAATGGAGGAAAGGTTCCGTGATATTTTGTTTATTTGGTTATCAAACACGTACAAGCTAGCAAGTATAAACATGGACATGAACAAGGGAAATGAGTACAAATAATGGGGAAAGTAGGACAGGGACGGAAGGCACGCTGGTGTGCTTATGCACGCCCCCTTTACGGACCTCTTAGGAATGGGGTGAGGTCCACAGTGGACAGTTTGAGGTTGATGCTGTGGGGGGTTTGAGGATGTAACAACGGAGTCAGGTAGAGCATTCCAGGCGTTGACCACTCTGTGGCTTGAAGTCGTATTTTCTGCAATCGAGTTTGGAGTGGTTTACCTTGAGTTTGTATCGATTGTTTGCCCGAGTGTTATTGAGGTTGAAGCTGAAGTATTGGTGACAGGTAGGATGTTGTAGCAGACAATTTTGTGTACTACACTTAGCTCAGTCCATAGCAGTGTAAATCCAAGGTTGTCCAAGCCCACAATTTTGAGCCTGGTGGGATAAGGGATTCTGTTGTGAGCAGAGGAGTGGAGGACTCTCCCCGTGAAATACCTCTGGACCTGCTCAATCATATTAATGTCAATAAACAGTGTGGATTCCAGGCAGATGAGCTGTATTCAAGAATTGGTCTGGCAAAGGTTTTGTATGCCCTAGTTTGCAATACAATATTACCAGAGAAGAAGCTTTGCAAAATAAGGTTAACAACTCTTAATGCTGTTTTGGCAATGCTCTGGGGCTTAGATTGTTTGAGATGAGTACTCCAAGGTCCTTGACAGAGTGAGGGCCCATCTACAAGGTCGTATCCACCCAGCTTGTTCTGATTTTTGTTGCCAATGTGTAGGACAGAGCATTTGTTAGATGAGATTTGGAGTTGCCAATTGCCCGGCCATTCTGACACATCATCAAGGTCGCTTTAAAGCTGCATTTAGAAGAAGGATTTTTGGCAGATGAGTTGACGTGCTGCTAAAATGGTGATTTAGACCTCGGAAGGGAGACCACAAGGTAATCTCAGGGCTAAAGCTGAAAAACACTCCATGGCTACATGGCTACTGAGAAATCACCAAAGTCAGATTCAGTTTCCTTTACTTTTTACAGTTGGTACTCAACTAATAAAAACGATTTCTAACTTATTTATTATTCAGAACTAGTTTGTATGGAGGTGTTTATTTATTTATTTTTTCCCTGTTTGTTTATTTATTCCAATTATGGATGTTCAGCTGAAGGCTCAAGGCAGCTCCTGAGTAAGCAGCCAACGAAAAAATATCATAATTATATAGATCTTTAAGCCAATTTGGAAAAAAAAATCCCCCCCCCCGCCCGGAAGGCAATTAACTAATCGGAACATGTCCAGGAGAAAGAGTCCATCTGGTGCCACCCTGTATTTTTTAATGCCAAAAAATGCTATTTGGGATTCTTTCCAGTCTTTTTCATTGCCTTGTATTCTGCTGTGTTGCATCATTTAACATCCAGGGTGCAGTTTGGGTTATTATTATTATTGTTGTTGTTGTTGTTATTATTATTAATTATTATATTATTATTATTATTAAAAAGAAGTCTCAGCTGTTTCGTGAACTGCCGTTTGGGCTGGCTGAAGTTCTGATGGTTTGCTGCCAATTTTCATTTGTCAGGACTGAGAATTTCTCCTGGGGGACAGAAAGGGAAAAACTGCATCTGGCAGAACAAAAATGCCTTGGCAAAATAAGATCACGCCGGGAAAAAAAAAAATTCAGTGAAAACTGCCCTCTTCTCACTTCCCTGGTGAGCCCCACATACTCTTTCAAATGAAAGCATTTGTGTTTCCTCTCCCCCAAAATGTGCAAGGTATTATGGCCCGCCAGCTGCCTGCTAGTGGGAACCGGCGGCAGAGCTCAGCAATGAGGAGGTTGGGGAAGAACCTGCGGCAGTGCTGGAGCCTTCTGATGGATGCTCTGCATTGGACGCAGAGATAGACCCAGGGCTATATAACATTTCCCAGCCACCGGAGAGGCAGCTGCCTTTGGAGGCTGATATGAGTGAGGAGGAAGAACAGCTGGGGCCTGTTCCAGATGCACGTTTGCGCAGAGCCATTAGGAAAGGAGAACAATGGAGGACAAGGAGTCGACTTGGGAAGCAAGGTGCACATGGATGCTAAATGGCCCCTTCCTGACTGGGTAATAAATAGAAGGAAAAGGGAGTGGTGGTCGTAAGAGACAACAGTTCGTATTTCTGAAGATTTTGCTCATAGTGTTTCGTGCAACAAAGACTGCTTTGCCAGAACTTAATTTGCAGCCTTTCAACTGGACTCACGGCCTTGCAATTATCGTAATGAACTGATAAGGCCTGTTGCAGGATTCTTGCTTGCACTTTTTGATGGGTAAAAGCAATTCATTCACAAGAGGTAAATAAAGAGGGTTTTTTTTTCTTTGCGCGGAGTCTGTTTCTTGCTTCTGCAAAGGCTGGGTCAGAACACAAGGAAGACATCTGAATTCTACCCAAGCCAAAATTTGGATTCAGGAGGGTGGCTGGGGGAGTCAAACTCGTATTTGCCTCTTCCCCAAAACGTGCAAGGTGAGAACACCTGAATTCTACCCAAACCTGAGATGGTCAGGGACCGACGCTTCCCTCCGTGGCATTCCAACTATCTAGCAAATTTTGGATTTCCACGCTGGATGTAGCACGCCTTCTGAACATCCCCTCTCTCAGCACCGTTGCAAACGATTCGTGTTCAGACCTGTGAAATCCAGGCTGACAGCTGCATTGATTTATCAGGGAACGTGGCTCTCCTACTTCTGAGTGGTTCAATGGCCACGAGGCTCATGGGATGAATTGAAAACCACGCTGTCCGAAGAGTGGATGCACTCGCTCGCCTTCCCTGCCTTAAATGCACCAGGTTTGTTTATTTTTTTTACCCCACTTAGGAAGATCAATACGGGACTGGCTGACATGATTCCATGTATGTGGCTCTTCCTTCACCTTCTCTGTCTGCCTTCTAATAAAACTCTTTCGTCTCCACATCACGGAGCACAGAGGCTCTGAAAAAAGAGTGCAGAAGAGAACAAACAAAGATGATCAGGGGACTGGAGCCTAAAACATATGAAGAACGGTTGCAGGAATTGAGTACGTCTAGTTTAATGAAAAGAAGATCATGATAGCAAGGTTTCAATATTTGAGAGGTTGCCACAACGAAGATGGGGTAAACCTATTCTCCAAAGCACCTGAAAGCAGGACAAGAATTAATGGATGGCAACTAATCAAGGAGAGAAGCGACCTAGAAATAAAGAGAAATTTCCTAACAGTGAGAACAATTAATCAGTTGCCTCCAGAGGTTGTGGGTGCTTCATCACTGGAGGCTTTGAAGAAGAGGATTAGGGTTGACGTGATATGTATTTGAGGGGTTGCCACAAAGAAGAGGGGGTGTGTGTCAAATTATTCTCCAAAACAGGGTAGGACAAGAAATAATGGATGGAAACTAACCAAGGAGAGAAGCAACCTGGAATTAAGGAGAAACTTCCTAACAGTAAGGACAATTAACCAGTGGAACAGCTTGCCACCAGAAGTTGTGGATGCTCCATCACTGGAGGCTTTTAAGAAGAGACTGGACACCACCTGTCTGGAATACTAAAGGGTTTCCTGCCTGAGCAGGGGGCTGGACTAGAAGACCTCCAAAGTCCCTTCCAACTCTGTTATTCTGTTACTTAACCACCATGAGAATAAAATCTGAATTTTAAACCAAATTATTTCTTCCCTCCCTCCCTTTAACATACAATCATCCCTTTAGTGACTGTTCAAAGTTACAACAGCACTGGAAAAAAGTGACTTAGGACCATTTTTCACAGTTACGACCTTTGAAGCACCCCCATGATCAGGTGATCATAATTCAGACGTTTGGCAACTGACTCATTTACGATGGTTGCAGTGTCCTGGGGTCATGGGATCCCCTTTGACGACATTCTGACAAGCCAAGTCATCATCATCACAACAACAACAACAAATCAGACCATGTATAATTGGCACTGGATTTTATTATAGATCGGAGTTGTTATTTATTATTTTACACTAGAAGTTTTAAGTGTATATAGACTAAGTGCTTTTATTTGATTTGGCCGCTGGTCTAAGATAATAAATTGTTGTTGTTATTTGTTGACAAGCAGTCAATGGAGAAGCCAGATACACTGAACAACCGTGTGACTAACTGAACTTTGTGTATTCTGGACTCACAAATCTAACTCCTGTGGGGGGAGGGCGTGAAACTATCAATCCCCCCTGTTTTCCCCCCACAGTGGTCCCTCTTCCCACTGAGCCAACCACAACCAGCTTGGGAGAAAGTGTGATGCGAACATTTCAGCAACCTGCTCTCTCTCTCTCGCTCTCCGTTGAGTTGGCCTTCAGATTTTTCCAACTCATCTCTTCTGCACTTAAAGAGGAGATGGACCACGCTGACCTCTGACTCTGGAGAAGCAATAATGGATTGGCTTATTGATCTGAGCACTTGGGGCAGCGGTCAAGGTGGCCAGGCTGCAACCTTCCCTGCTGGTAACGTGTGCCTGGTTCCTGTTCATCCACATCAGCCAAATGCAGAAGCAAGCAAACATTATGTCCGACAGGCTAGCTAGCATCAAAATAGCCTCTTCGCTGTCCAAACACGCCAGGGTCCTTGTTCCTATTGGACCACCGCAGTTGGCTTTGTCCGCCTCAAGCCTCTCACCAGCCCCTGGAGACGGTTAAAAAATCATCACGCTGAGCAATTCAAGCCGATCAAAATCTATTTTTAAAAAGGTAATTAAGACGGAAAGTATTGATGCCCAGCATGAATGTTTATCTTGCATATCTCTCTGAAGACTAGTCTTGCAAGAGTCCACCTTGTGTGAAAATGTACAACCTAGGCTTCTTGATCCAGTAAAAAGCACATGCTTAGTCCCCCAAAAAACTCCTTTTTATTTCAAAGGCTGTGAATTATGTTCATTCAGAGCCCGTAATGAGTCCCAAATAGTTTGTAAAGAGTCCTACAGTAGGTTGCCAAAGTCCTTCGGTATAAAGCTGATAAGCACCCACCTTTATCTTCTTTGAAAACGCTGCCAAAGACTTAACTGGCAATTAGCCTGGCAAGGCCGCACGGAGCACAGAATCAAAACGGAGCTTCAGAAGGTAAACTGACCAGCATGAACCAAGTTGCTTCGGCAAAGACTCACATGCCTTTGCTCCTCCTTTATGTCCTATGGGAGGGGCCAATCACCTCCAAGCCTTACTCCCGAGTCATCCCTTCTGTCTTAACTGTTCATGCCTTCTGGCAGCTCTGCACATGCGCTCACTGGGAACACGGGGAGCCTGCTCCTCTGCCTCACTGCTATCCAACTCTGGAAGTTCTGGAAGCAGCACGTAACTCCCAGATGGCCCTGGCCCCCTCTCTGCCTCCAATGCAGAGCCCTCATCCGAGCCTTCCCCAGACTCCAGGACTGGCCCATGTTCCTCCCCAACCTCCTCGCTGTCCGACTCTGCTGCCAGCTCCACAGGCCACCAGCGGACCACAACACAAAGAAGGATTTGTAGACAGGATCTCTATGAAGGGAGAACTTATCAGGTGTCCAACGTATCCTGGTCCTTTTTATTTCCCAACATATGCCTGGGTTTTGGTCATTTTTCGGGCTGTTTTCAGGCTGGTTTTGGGGCTATTTTCCGGCCAGAAGAGCAGCTGGCGAAGGTGTGCATGCCCACCGAGGGGCTCTGCATGCCACCCTCTGGCACACCTGCCATAGTCATCATCACGGCCTTACACCATTTCAAACAAATGGCCATCCAGTCTTTTCTTAAAAGTGATGGAGCACCCACAACTTCTGAAGGCAAGCTGTTCCACTGGTCGATCGTTCTCCCTGTCGGGAAATTCCTCCTTAGTCCCCGTCTTAAGACTACAATTGAGCCTGATTGTCATTACGCGGCTCATCATGAGACTTACGATCTTATTTAGTGGTCGTTAATGCAAGAACAATTAAGTGCACCAGCTTCACTTAAGACCCTCAGCTTCTACAGAAGCAGCACCGAGACCCCTGAAAACTCCAACACGGATTCTTTCTTTCCTCAAACTCTCTCTCTCCCCCTTCCCTCCCGCCCAGTCCTTACGATAAAAGGAAGCATGATGTTCGTCAACCTTTGCTGAACACCTGCAGCACGCCAGGGCCTTGAGAAGATACAGGAGGAATTCTTAAAATATATCCTTTCGCAGACCACAATACGTTCCATATGCTTCAAAACAAATGGAGTCGGGGCATTCGGCAGCTCCTCTGGCAAATGTTTCCTTCCCACACTGGGGCAGTGGGGTGGGGGAGACCGCGTATCAGGGCTTCTCCCCGACTTTGCAGCTGGAAAGAATTGGAGAGCAAATCCTACAGGCTGCTCCAAGGGGAAGACTTAACTCAGAGAGAGCTTGGAAAGACAAAAAGATGCAACCATCGAGACCTTAGCGGTTCTCCTTCTTCCCACGTGTATTTATTATGTGTAGTCTTGGGGCCTTTATCTGTAATGAACCCTGGGGTGGAAATCGATGTCCACGCCTTTCTTCTGTGGTGCAGAAATAAAGAAAAGAAACCAGAAGGGAAGGAGAGAAAAAAGAAGGTGAAAACAAGGATGGCAAAACAACAAATTGTATACCCTGTTTCCCCGAAAATAAGACCTCCCCGGATAATAGCGCAATCGAGATTTTGAGCGCATGCGCTAACATAAGACCTTGCCTGAAAATGATGCAACACAGCAGCAGCCATGAGGTGACCATGCTCGCATCCTCCTGCACCTCAAAATAATAACACCACCCAAAAATAAGGCCAAACGTTTATTTTGGGGGTCAAAAGAAAATAAGACCCTGTCTTATTTTTGGGGAAACATGGTAGATAACACAAGGGTTTCAATAACAATTTCATTGCAATCCCCTAGGTTGGAGGGTCCCACCCCACGCCAAAAAAGCCAACACAGTACTAGGCTGCATCAACAGAGGGATAGACTCAAGATGACGCGAAGTGTTAATACCACTTTATAAGGCCTTGATAAGACCACGCTTGGAATATTGCATCCAATTTTGGTTGCCGCCATAATAAAAAAAGATATTGAGACGCTAGAAAGAGTGCAATTGATTGATCCGTCAGTCTAGTTTAATGAAAAGAAGGACCAGGGGAGACATGAGAGCAGTCTTCCAATATCTCAGGGGTTGCCACAAAGAAGAGGGAGTCAAACTATTCTCCAAGGCACCTGAGGGCAGAACAAGAAGCAACGGGTGGGAAACGAATCAAGGAGAGAAGCAACTTAGAACTAAGGAGAAATTCCTGACAGTTAGAACAATTCATCAGTGGAACTGCTTGCCTCCAGAAGTTGTGAATGCTCCAACACTGGAAGTCTTTAAGAAGAGGTTGGGTATCCATTTGTCTGAAGTGGGGTAGGGTTTCCTGCCTAGGCAGGGGGTTGGACTAGAAGACCTCCAAGGTCCCTTCCAACTCTATTCTACTCTCCTCTCCTCTACTGTACTATTCTGTTTCCTCATTCCTCTACTGTATTCTATTCTATTCTATTCTCCTTTCTATTCTATTCTGCTCTATTCTACTATACTCTATTCTTCATTCTATTTTATTTCCTCATTCCTCCTATTCTATTCTATTCTATTCTATTCTCCTTTCTTCCTATTCTGTTCTATTTTATTCTATTCTACCCTACCCTACCCTACTCATCCCAGTGTTTCTCAACTGGTTATTATATATTATTTATTTCCAACCAAGTATGTATTGTAGTCCAAGAAACAACCTTTGAAACACAGGGGTTGTTCTTGCTTTCTTTGGAAGACCCGGATGGGTGTCGTCACACAACTCATCTAAGAGCCATCCCAGTTTTGCGGCTAGACCTGGAGAGAAAAAAAAAATCAAAGGATTGGGGGTGGGGGGGGTGAGGCGTTCCCCAAGGAATGTCTGAAGAACTTCAGTGGGAATGCACCCGTTGAACTGGCCTCTCAGCCATGCAATGGCATATCTGCAAAATGAAATGGATTAACAGCTCACTTTCAGTCAGCTTGAATTATGAGCTCAACGATTTGCCGGACATTTTACATGAACCAGAAGATGTGTTATCTGATGAAAATTGCTTAATTTAATATCCCGCCTTGACAAGGTAGTGAACTGTACATCTTTTGGTGAAGATGCCAAGGTGGTTGATTTGACTTAGCTGGGAAAATTAAGGAACCTGCTCTTTTGCTGTTTCTTTCTCTCTCTCTCTCTCTACTCTCTCTCTCTCTCTCACACACACACACACATGCACCACAATAAACACCACCTTACTTAGATTGAGCCAAGGGCCTGCGAGACCCACTTCCAAAAACAACATCAAAGAACAAAGAGACTCCAATTGTATTTGTGCAGCAATTGGGAAATGGTGAGATTCCATCAGATGAGAGTATAATTAAGAGAATATTAGAATGTGCAGAAATGGATAGATTAACGCTTGCTATTAAGAAGAAGCAACTGAATAATTTTTGACGCGGGATGTATTTTACCAATAGAAACAGAAGTTAGAAAGGAGGAGATATATATAAAAAGAGGAATATTAATGTGGCGAGAATTCGATGATGAAGATATTGTAGAGATGCGATGGCTCGGTGACTAGACACTGAGCTTGTCAATCAGAAAGGTAGGCAGTTTGGCGGTTTGAATCCCTAGTGCCATGTAACAGAATGAGCTCCCGTTACTCGTCCCAGTTTTTGCCAACTGAGCAGTTTGAAAGCATGTAAAAATGCAAGTAGAAAAATAGTTTCAAAGCCGAAGAGCCAGCGCTGTCCAAAGACGTCTCCGTGGTCATGTGGCCGGCATGACTCAACGGTGAAGGCATACGGAGCGCTGTTCCCTTCCCACCAAAGGTGGCCCCTATTTTTTCTACTTGCATTTTTTACGTGCTTTCGAACTGCTAGGTTGGCAGAAGCTAGAACAAGTAACGGGAGCTCACTCTGTTACTCGGCGCTGGAGATTCGAACTGCTGAACTGGCGACCTTTCTGATCAACAAGCTCAGCATCTTAGCCACTGATAGGTTTAGATTAATCTGGAGGCAAGGAGCAACACCCAATGCTGCCTTAACTTAGATATCATATGTACAGAGACCAAATTCTCTCATACACACTTTAGTGATCAATTTAGCAGAATTTCTTCTTCTTTTCATCCAAAAATTGTTAGACAACTTCATTTTTTAACGGTAAATTTGATTTGGCTTTAAGAGCTTCCAGTCCTGTTTCCACCCCCCACCCTCACCCCCAAACAAACCACCAAGGTGAATTTGTCTTTGGGGTTTGCATTCAATCACTGTTTTAATATCTAAAACTTCTGTTCTTGTCTCTCCTTCCCCCACAATACCATGTTGAATTCCTGCCTCTTCTCATTTGGCCCGCCCATCCTTCTTACCAGCGCAAGAGATTGCAGCTAGTATTTTTAATGTGGTTTTTGTCTTGGCTCATGCCTGAGACACCCGGTTAACTGTATTCCTTTTCTTGATTCGCTTCCAGGCCCTGGTAAAATATCCCCCTGTCTGTCTTCCCCATCTCTGATGTCTCTCCGCTGGCAGAGATAAATTGAGAAGCGCAAAGAAGGACTGTCGTGATTTATTGGACGCCTGGATCTTATCTTTTTCTTCGGGGTTGCTGGGCTTGAGTTAAGCAGGAGTAACCTTGGAAAAGAGGCTGCTCCGTCCGTTTTTCATATGGAAATCAGATGTAGGGCTGCCTTGCATTCATCTCCTTTACCTTTCTATTCAACTAGGTCGGCCCACACATGTTTAAATTAAAAAAAAGCGGGGGGGGGGGGGGAAGGCACCGACATTTTCCCCAGTTTTTGGAATGTATACGATCTGTTTTCTTTCTCCCGGCTGGGGTGGATACCTCGTCAATCCTTCTCAGCCATGCCAGATTGATAAGTTGAGGCTAGCGATCTAGAACCCAAGGGAGCAAAGGATGGCTCTTATCCCCAACTGTGGAGTCTGAGCTTGGGTGTTTCCTTGCAGACATCTCATCGCCCGACTAGGTAACAGCATCAGTGCCAGAGGAGAGTGGGGTTTATGGAGAGGAGGACAGGGAGTCCTTGGTGCTCTCTGAACGTAGTTATTTCCTTGCAGATGTTTCATTACCCAACTAGGTAACATCATCAGTGCTAGAAGGGAGTGGGGTTTGCAGGGAGGGGGAGAAGGAGGGCTGTGGGGTCCTTGGTGCTCTCTGAGCTTGGTTGTTTCTTTGCAGACGTTTTGTTACCCAAGTAGGTAACAGCATCAGTGCCGGAGGAGAGTGGAGTTTATGGAGAGGAGGACTGTGGAGTCCTTGGTGCTCTCTGAACGTGGTTATTTCCTTGCAGATGTTTCATTACCCAACTAGGTAACATCATCAGTGCTAGAAGGGAGTGGGATTTGCAGGAAGGAGGAGGAGGACTGTGTGGTCCTTGATGCTCTCTGAGCTTGGGTGTTTCCTTCCAGACGTTTCATTACCCAACTAGATAACATCATCAGTGCTAGAAGGGAGTGGGATTTGCAGGAAGGAGGAGGAGGACTGTGTGGTCCTTGATGCTCTCTGAGCTTGGTTGTTTCTTTGCAGACGTTTTGTTATCCAAGTAACAGCATCAGTGCCGGAGGAGAGTGGGGTTTATGGAGAGGAGGACTGTGGATTCCTTGGTGCTATCTGAACGTGGTTATTTCCTTGCAGATGTTTCATTACCCAACTACCTAAAACATCTCTTCCTTGCTTGAATGCTTCTCTTACAATTATTCCTACTTGCTCTCTGCCTTTTTTTTTTTATCCTAAACAACAGGATTGATTGATTAATTGGAGTGCTCCTGTTCGGTCACGAATCAGATCATTGAATCAATTGCATTTTAAAAATGAAATGAGGGAAAGCATTCATTAAGCTGGAACGGAACCAACTTAATGGACACAAGTGCAATAGTCCCACTCACCCATTAAGACATCCTCACTGGCTGAAGCGGGCTTGCAATTTACCCATTTTTTAAAATAAAAAAAAATAGCCATGTTGGAAAAGTGTAGAAATGTGTGCTTTTCATCTAGCTGTAATATTTGAGCAGTCTACACTGAATAACAGAAAACAGAGCTGGAGGGGACCTTAGAGGACTTCTAGCCCAGCCCCCTGCTCTGGCAAAAGACTCTCTACCATTCCATAAAAATAGCTGTCCAATCTCTTCTTAATGCCCGTACCTCAGTGATGGAGAACCTACAACCTCTGGAAGTAACTTCTGTTCCACTGATTAATTGTTCACACTCTCAGGAAATCCCTCCTTAGTTCTAGGTTGCTTCTCTCCTTGATTAGTTTCCACCCATTGCTTCTTGTCCTGCCCTCAGGTGCTTTGGAGAATAGTTTATCTCCATCTTCTTTGTGGCAGCCCCTCAAATATTGGAAGACTGCTATCATGTCATCCCTTAGTCCTTTTCATTAAACTAAGGTAAAGGTAAAGGTTCCCCCCGCACGTACGTGCTAGCCGTTCCCGACTCTAGGGGGTGGTGCTCATCTCCGTTTCAAAGCCGAAGAGCCAGCGCTGTCCGAAGATGTCTCCGTGGTCATGTGGCTGGCATGACTCAACGCCGAAGGCATACGGAACGCTGTTCCCTTCCCACCAAAGGTGGCCCCTATTTCTTCTACTTGTATTTTTTTCCTGCTTTTGAACTGCTACGTTGGCAGAAGCTGGGACAAGTCATGGGAGCTCACTCCATTACGTGGCACTAGGGATTCGAACCACCAAACTGCTGACCTTTTTGATCGACAAGCTCAACATCTTAGCCACTGAGCCACTGCGTCCCCTTTTCATTAAACTAGACATCCCCAGTTCCACCAACTGTTCTTTGTATGTTTTAGCCTCCAGCCCCCTAATCATCTTCGTTGCTCTTCTCTTCACTCTTTCCAGAGTCTCAACATCTTTTTGTAACATGTGTGCATGTATCCTTGAAATTAACAAACCGAAACACTAATTGCTCTGAAATAGCCCGTTGCTTCGAAATGCTTAGTTTTTTAAAAAAGAAACGTTTGCCAAAAGTCATGATTGCCAACAAGGAAATAAATCCATCCATATTGAAAACAATTCTTCAGACAAAATTAATGCTTTAGAGAACACTCGTGCTTGCCCTTGTTTGCTCGTGAGGTCATCCTCAAAAAAATAATAATGAACGTTGTCGCTTCTAGCGGGACACATGAAGATGATTATTAAATTAGAATATTAAAGGACGTGATGTGATTGAATGTAGCATCCCAGCCTGTCTGAGATCAATGGTGTGATTAAAATTATAAAGGGGAAAATAACCAATGGAGAAACCAGCAGTGTCATCAATTTAAGACGGTCTCCTAGCAACTGATCGAGGTTATGATGGGCTACTTATAACCTAGATTTGAAGCTCCAATGGTTGCTCACCGCTACAGTCTTGTGACTATGCATTTTTGGCTGTTTGCAGTGTTCTGTGGTCACATGACTCCATTTTTAGGATGGTTTGGCTGAAAATTTCCATTTACATCCGGTTTTGGGGAAAGAGTGTCATCGCTTTATAACCTCTTGTGTTCACTTAATGACTGTCCCAAAAAGAGTCAGATAATCAGGCCACTAAGGTCATGAATCGGTTTTATGACCTTCATAAATTAACAACTCTGATGGGCAGGCTCCATTGCAGTCTTAAATCGAGGACTACCTGAATATAAAGAAGTAGAGTTAAAACAGGGCCTGGACATGTTAGGAAGAAATGCAGTTAAAGTGATGTTTTATATTGCAGTTTTTTTTTTAAATTAAGTGGTGAATTGGGAGTCATCCCTTGATGTTTATGGACAGCCTAATAAATCTTTCTTTCTTAAAAAATTTTTCCTTAAAAATCGTTTTCTTTTCTTCCCTCCCTTCCTTCCTTCTTTCTTTTTCTTTCTTTCTTTCTTTCTTTCTTTCTTTCTTTCTTTCTTTCTCTTCCCTTCTTCCTTCCTTTCTTTCTTTATCTTCTTTCTTTATCTTCTTTTCTTTCTTTCTTTCTTTCTTTCTTCTTTCTTTCCTTCCTTCCTTTCTTTCTCTTCCTTCCTTCCTTTCTTAAAATTAATGAATATTGAAAGATGTGAAGCTTTTTTAAACAAGATTATATTTGATGTGTGTTCATATAAAGAAAAACAAACAAACAGAATTGGAAGGGACCTTGGAGGTCTTCTAGTCCAACCCCCTGCTCAAGGAGGACTACCTATACCAGAGGTGGTTTGCTGCTGGTTCAGCCGAACCGGTAGTGGAATTCAGGCCTGGGTCGCAGAACCGGCAGCAACCCAGGCCTGCCACACCCCTGAACCAGTTGCCCTGCTGCCACTTGGCCCCGGCTATTTTGGATTTTTGTGACTGCTCGTGTGCATTTCACTGTAAATTGCTCTGCACATGTGCACAGAACAATTTGCATTCAAGAGTGCATGCACGCATGACGTGTTTCTGGCCTGCAGGTTGCGAACCGTCAGCAACTCACCCCTGCCCTATCCCATTTCAGACAAACGGTTGTCCAATCTCATATTAAAAACTTCCAGTTCTGGAGCACTCACAACTTCTGGAGGCAAGTCGTCCCACTGGTTCATTGTTCTCGTTAGAAAATTTCTCCTTCGTTCTAGGCTGCTTCTCTTAGGCAAGTACATACATCTGCCTATGTACTTAATTTGGATAAGTATACAAATTTTGTGCACATTTGTGTACACATCTGTACCTGTCTCTCTGTGTTGGCACACACAATCTTGAAATGATGAAAATGCATTCTCCAGATCAATGCTTTTCAACTGTGGCAGCTTCGAGATAGGTGAAGCACACCGGAGGTGATATTCTGCCAGTTTGCACCGGATGGGGTGAACCGGTAGCGGTGGTGGCCCAAGGCTCTGCCCACCTACCCAGACGTCATCACGGACCTTCCGTGCATGCGCAGAAGGTTCTGCGCACGCCCAGGCGCGCAACGCTACCGCTATCGAACCGGTGTTGAAGAAAAGAGGATACCATTACTGGAGCACACAACTTAAAACCACCAAGATTGAGAAACACTGCTCTAGGTTACCTTTTAAAAATGAATTTTCCACTCCAATGGGGGTTTAATTCTAAATTTTCATTTTAAGAGGAATTTAGAATTCTTGGAATTATTTTATTACTTCTGAAATAAATGAATAAATAACAAAATAATTATAAGAATTCTAATTCCTCTTAAAAGCCTCCGTCACTGGAAGCTTTTAAGGAAGAGACTGGACAGCCATTTCTCCGAAATAGTATAGACCTCCTGCGTGAGCAGGGGGTTGAACTAGATGGCCTCCAAGGTTTCCTCCAACTCTTGTTACTCTTAATACTGCAGTTAAGATTTAAACTGAGAGACAAGTGTGATGTTTCCTACTGCAGTTAGAAAAAACATAAAGGGGTTGAACTGGAAGTCCATATTTTTTTTTAAAAAAAAGGAATTAACTGCTTGGTAGAACAGTGTCCAAAGAAATCCAATAGGATTAAAATAGCTCTCCATTCAAAATAGCTCTTAGCTCTTGAATCGTAGTTTGGCGGTGAACTTTAGCTATGCAAGTTCCAGAAATAAAACAGGAAAGGGGCGGGGGGAGATTCCCTTCAGCCATCTGCTGGAAGGTAGAAGAAGCCTTTTTAGATATTCTGACATCCACACATTCAAGTTGTCCAGTGACGGAAATTCTTTTCCCAAGGAAACTTTGGTGAGCCTGTGAACCCTGGGATGTTGCAAATCATCGTAAATGGGTTGAAAAAAAAGATGTTGGGACTCTAGAAAGAGTGCAGAGAAGGGCAACAAAGATGATTAAGAGACTGGGGGCTAAAATATGTGAAGAAAGGTTGCAGGAACTGGGTATGTCTAGTTTAATGAAAAGAAGGACCAGGGGAAATATGATAGCAGTGTTCCAATATCTCAGGGATTGCCACAAAGAAGAGGGAGTCAAGCTATTCTCCAAAGCACCTGTGGGTAGAACAAGAAGCAACAGGATGCAAACTCATCAAGGAGAGAAGCAACTTAGAACTAAGGAGAAATTTCCTGGCAGTGTGAACAATGAATCAGTGGAACAACTTGCCTCCAGAAGTTGTGAATGCTCCAACACTGGAAGTTTTTAAGAAGATGTTGGACAAACATTTGTCTGAAGTGGTGTAGGGTTTCCTGCCTAAGTAGGGGGTTGGACTAGAAGACCTCCAAGGTCCCTTCCAATTCTGTTCTGTTTTTTTTTTTCTTTATATGAACACACATCAAATATAATCTTTCCTATATTTATTCTATTCTATTCTATTCTATTCTACTGTACTCTACTCATCATTCTATTCCATTCTATTCTATACTATTCTATTCTATATACATGCTGGCTGCAAAATGTCTGAATTTTGATCAGGAAACCGCAGGGATGTTGTCATAAGTTTGAGGAATAGTTATAAGAAAAGCCGAGGTGGCGCAGTGGTTAGAGTGCAGTACTGCAGGTTACTTCAGCTGACTGCTAGCTGCAGTTCGGCAGTAGAAATCTCACCTGCTCAAGGTCGACTCAGCCTTCCATCCTTCGGAGGTGGGTAAAATGAGGACCCAGATTGTTGGGGGCAAGAGGCTGACTCTGTAACCCGCTTAGAGAGGGGCTGGAAAGCACCATAAGACAGCAGTCTTAAGTGCTATTGCTAAGTCACTTTTTCAGCAACACCGTAACTCGGAATGGTGGCTAAATGAATAGTTGTAAATTGAGGGCGGCCTGTATCATACAAGGCTCTTCTTGCCTATCCCAACAGAAGGTTATCAACAGTCTTCCAAAGAATTTCAGCATGCAGAGTGACCACAATCTCTAGCAACAACACTTAGCTCCTTCCCTAAGCAGGGACCATTTAGCCGAGTTATCGATGATCCAACAATAATGATAAACTTCCCTGTTTCCATCAAGGCAACCCAGCACATGGTGGAAAACCTTACAGAATTATGGTATGGATCAGTAGACGCCATAAGTAGTCCTTGATTTACAACAGACTGTTTAGTGACTGTTCAATATTAATACAGCACCGAAGAAAGTGACTTATAGCCATGTTTCATCTGACCCTTGATCAAAATTCAGACGCTTAGCAACCGATTCATATTATGACAGTTGCAACATCCCGGGGGTCAGGTGATCCCCCTACTGCGACCTTCTGACATGCCAAGTCAATGGGAAAGCCTGATTCATTTAACAACCGTGTCACTAGCTTAAGAACTACAACAACTCACTTAACGACCGTGGCAAGACAGTTCAAAGAATGGGGGCAAATTAACAACGGCCTCACTTAGCAACAGAAATGCGGGCCTCAATTGTGGTCGTAAGTTGTATAGAGGAGACTGCTTACCTCGCTGGCGTTTTGGATGGCAGCCAAAGATTTGAATAACTTGAGATAGAATAGAATAGAGCTGGGAGGGGCCTTGGAGGTCTTCTAGTCCAGCCCCCTGCTCTGGCAGGAGACCCTATATCATTTCAGACAAGTCAGACTTGATTATTAACCTGGGATAATTTAGATGGTGTACATTTTGGAGATTATACTAGATGACTGGTATCAAGAACTTTTAATTACTGCAAATATAGTGTCTAGAATATCTTACAGCTGGTTTTGAAAATAAATAAATAAGCAGATTTATTCCAGGTTGAGAAACCATATTAAATGGTGGAGTGGAGAATAAAAATGTTAAAAAATGATAAACTCCTTCTAAACTGTTGCCCAAAACAGTTAAGGCGTACGGTTATAAAATGATTTGAATCCAACTCAGATCTTGTATTAAAAAATGGGCTGGTATACTTAACGATAATTTTGTTCTGATATTTTCCAACATTTGACAACAAATAAAAAGAAAGGGAAATGTAGGGAAAAAAATCAGACTAAGAATCTTTTATTGACCTTTAATTAGCCTTGAAAACTAGTGTTCCTAAAAGTTGGCCACGTTGAGATGGGTGGACTTCAACCCCCAGAATTCCCTAGCCGGCGCTACTTTCCTGGCTGGGGAATTCTGGGAGTTGAAGTCCACCCATCTTAACATGGCCAACTGGGAGGATCATGGATTAAAACTAAGAGGACCTGTAACGAAAATAAAGAGAAACAACTGAAAAGTTGTATGTCACAACTCATTTCAGCTGTGGCTTATAAAACTCCCGTGAAGAGAGAGAGAGAGAGACATCTAATTGAGAGGCTGAAAAGGACACAGAGAAAGAAATGAATATGGAGAGGGCTATATATTATCATTTATTACAGAACATTGTCAATATCAACACCAAAAAGAAAGGAGAGGGGTGAGGAGAAGGGGAGCTTTCCACATACTCTTATTCTTCCCACCTCACCCTGTCAAAAGGAGATCAAGAGGAGCCACGAAGCTCTTGACATCTCACTTGGGAACAAAAATCAAACAAAACCATGGAAGGGGACAGGTTGGTACCAATGCGAAACCTGGGCGGCTGAGTGAGGAGATCACAGGAAAGGGCAAAGACGTGCTTGTGATGGTCCGTGGCTTGGAGACACCAAAACAGAGGTGATCCCACCCCCACGGTCTCAGCCAGAGAAGAGGGCCTGGCGGTCCACCTCCCGAGTGCTTATCTGTGAACGTTCAGTCCAACCAGGGCTCGTCCCTTCCCTTGTTAGCTGCTCTCGCTCCATTCTGCGGTCATGCCCACCCCGTGGACAGAGTGGTACTGATGCGGGGAAAGTGTCCTGGGCATCCCGTGGGCATAGAGGAACTCGGCTGGCTGTAAGTTCCCAGGAGGAGACTGGATGCCGGCTTGTTGCCGGACGAGGGGCTGGTGAGGAACGGAGGTCTGGTGCTGGAACATGGCATGAGTGTCCCCGAGTTGGGGCGAGGGATGAGCGGCCACGGTGGCAAGGCGGGGCATCAGGGAGCCCGAGGTGAAATGAGCTGAAAAATGTTGGTAAGGCAACCTGTCGATAGGTTGCATGGGAGTTACTGTGCAGCTGCTGTAGGAGGACATGGTGGACCAGGTGTTGCAGCTGAGGTCCTCCAAGCTGGGCACCGCTTCCGGGGCTGGGGCTGCGCTGGCATACATGCAGGCTTGGCGCTGAGCGGACTCAGTCCTGTAGGCGCTGTTCAGTCCTTGCTGCTGGGGGTAGTTGGAGCGGTGGTAGAAGGCTTCTTCTTCTGCTGGGGAGGTTTCCATGTAGGGCTTCTTGTAAGGGAGCTCCGCTGTGGAGCATTCGTCATCTGAGGGAGACACAAATGGAGAAGCACATTGGGCACTGGATTTCATAGCCATAAGGAAGAGAGGAGAAGGAGGCAGGAAGGAGGAGAAGGAGAAGCAGGCAGGAAGGGATCAGAAGAACAAGGAAGAGAAGAAGAGGACACAGGAAGGAAAAAAAGGAGGAGAAAGAAGAGAGGCAGGGAGGAAGGAATGAGAAGTAGAAGAAAAAGAGAAAGAGGAGGAAGGAAGGAAGGAGAGAAGGAGGACAAGGGGAAGTGGTAGGAGAAGCAGCAGGGAGGAAGGGATTAAAAGAACAAGGAAGAGAAGGACACAGGACGGAGAAAAAGAAGGAAGAGAAGGAAGAGAGGCAGGGAGGAAGGAATGAGAAGTAGAAGAAAAAGAGGAGGCAGGAAGGAGAGAAGGAGGGGAAGAAGGAGAAGTGGCAGGGAAAAAGGAATTAAAAGAACAAGGAAGAAGAAGGAGAAGAGAAGATAATAAAACTTGGTTGATTCCTAGGATGCTGGCAGCAACCAGTATCAACCATCAGCGCCAGCCAATGATATTTATGATACATTTTTTAAACCTTCAGTTGACTTGAGTTTCATGTTTAATGCATAAAAGAGATCATCATCATCATCATCATCAGCCAAAAGAATCATGAAGACATTCCCAACCAAGAAGGGAACCGACACTTTGATAAACGAGACATTTCTTACCCATCCAACCTGAGCCATCGGGGAGATAGCAAGAAGACACTGTGTTATTGTCGCCTGGGATGGGGCATGATCTATGTGGCTAAGAGGTGGGGGGGAGTGCACCATGGGCAAGACAGCCCTCTTGCCTATGACAATGCAAGGAAATGAGATAAAGTGAGCGAGGAGAGAAGGCAGGAAGCCACCCACCAAGTGGGAATCCCTAAAGTGAAAAGAAAGCTCTCTCTCTCTCTCTCTCTTTTTTTTGGTATGTCTTTATCACTCTTCGATGGCTGGAGACCAATGATGGATGGTTTTCAAAGTTGACAGGATGGCTCCAACCAGAGACTGCTGTCGCTGCCCCTTCCCCAAATTTCTGCGGTTGCTTCTTTGGGAAAGAGAATCAACGCTGGGAGGAGGGCGCTTTAGGACGAACCACTGAATCTGGTTTTGTCATTTCTCCAATGTTCTTTCTGTCCCCACCTTACAAAAACACACACTGTATTTCGGACATTAATACAGTCAACCGAGTCCAGAGGTATTTCACGGGAAGAGTCCTCCACTCCCCTGCTCACAATAGAACCTCTTATGCTACCTGGCTCAAAATTTTGGGCTTGCACACCTTAGAACTATGCCAACTCTGATCTGAGACAAAATTTGTCTGCTACAATGTCCTACCTGTCAACAACTACTTCAGCTTCAACCACAACAATACACGAGCTTACAATAGATACAAACTCAAGGTAAACGGCTCCAAACTTGATTGCAGAAAATGCGACTTCAGCAACAGCGTGGTCAACGCCTGGAATGCTCTACCTGACTCTGTTGTTACATCCTGAAACCCCCATAATTTTAACCTTAGACTGTCTACCATGGTGGGTTGCTCCCGGCATTACTGCCGGTTCTTGAAATGATGATCAGAAACGTTTGACTTCTAGATTATTATTTTTTTCAAAACTGAAGATTTCCCAAATACTGTCCATGAAGATTCTCAATCGTCCAGATTTGAAAGCTTGAATCAGGGATCTCCATAAAAAAGCAAGGTGTTTGGAAAAAAAAAAAAAGATTTCAAAACGATAGTTTACCAAATGCTCGTCCCCCGTCCCCCCCCCGGTGAGCTTCCATTTCAAATTGGCTCAGCCAGCCAACAAACTTTCTGAAAAGCCTGGCTAATCTCTCGGAATAGCTATAAATTTCACCCCTCCAAAATAACCTGCCATTAGCTATTTAAGTATTGGAATTAATCCCAGGTCCTTTCTTAAGGCCTCCCAACCTGATAAGTTATCTGTAGCCCAGGCACCAGTTATCTTCCGTGGATGTAGATTCAACTTCTGTAGAACTGTGGGGTCACCTCTCTGTATTCTATCTATGCTGCCGTTTGTAATATGGGCTGAAACGCTCGGAAGGGCCAGTCAAGATGATTCTGCTAGACGGGAAACAGAACCCGAGAGAGAGAGAAAAGACAATGAAGAAACGTAGAAGGAGTCAAATGGGAGAAGACTTGAAAATTCAGCTCTGGGGCGGAAGGATGGAAAAAGCTTGCATTGATTCACTTCTCTCCAGTCCAGCCAAAACATTTTTAGGAAACAGTTGGATAGCATGAGGGTCAACGACAGAATAACAGAGTTGGAAGGGACCTTGGAGGTCTTCTAGTCCAACCCCTTGCTCAAGCAGGAGGCCCTACGCCATTTCAGGCAGATGGTTGACCAGTCTCTTCTTAAAAACCTCCAGTGATGGAATGCACACAATTTCTGATGGCAAGCCGTTCCACTGGTTAATTGTTCTCAGGAAATTCCTCCTTAGTCTTAGGCTGTTTCTCTCCTTGATTAGTTTCCATCCATCCATCCTGCCTTCTGATGCTTTGGAGAATAGCTTGACTCCCTCTTCCTTGTGGCAGCCCTTCAAATGTTGGATGACTGCTATCATGTTTCGCCTTAGTCCTTCTTTTTATTAGGTTAGACCAGGGGTCGGCAACTTTAAACCCTCAAAGAGCCACAAAGGTCCTAACCGGAAGCCCCCCGTTCAATTCTGGAGCTGACAGGAAGTCCGGTTCCCCCACCATAGAGTCTCCTCCTAGTGCGGCTTTCTTTTTCCTCTACCTGTCCCAACCAAAAGCCCTATCAATTGTGCAGCTGACCAGCAACAGGGAGGCGCAGCAGAGGGATAAAAGAGCCACATGAGGCTCCAGAGCCACAGGTGGCTGACCCCTTAGTTAGACATAGCTAGTTCCCATTCCCATCCCCACTCTAAAACTCCAACTCACCTTGTCTCTTGGTGCAGTGGTAAACTTGCCCATGATCTTGAGATACAGGATACGGGTTCGCAGGTGGTAATAAGTCCTGGGAAGTGCTAGAGACACCGTTCTCGCACTGAAACTGGGATCCAAGGTTAGAAGAAGCCGAGAGAGCTCTGCCTTCGCCACTGAAGGGACTGTGGTTAGAAGACACTTTCTGCCGGATTGTGCTTCTGGGGACAACCGGATACTCCTTGCTGAAATCAAAGGCAAAAACAAACAACAACAACAACAACAACAGGGTTACAATGAATGTCATGGAAACTTTGTCCTACAAGCAATTCTCCATTTCAAGCTGGCATCCATGTAGGGTTTGGGGGAACCAGGAAAGTTTCATTTCAAGGCCAACAAAATCTCTTAACCAAGGGTGGGATTCAGCTGGTCCGGACCAGTTCGGGTGAACTGGTAGCTCCAACAATCCAATTGGTCCACCCTTGCACTTTACTTACCGTATTTTTCACAGTATAAGACGCACCTTTTTCCCTCAAAAAGGAGGCTGAAAATCTGGATGCATCTTATACACTGAATACAGCATTTTTTTTGCCTCCTGAAGCCCCGCCCCTTCACCAAAAATGGCTGTGCATACCCTTATGGAGGCTTTCAGACAGCTCCTGGGGGCTGGGGAGGGCACAAATGAGCGCAAAGCGGCCCATTTTTTGCCCCCCGCAGCACTCCATAAGCTTCCTAAAGGCTCTCTATCGCCTTTTTTTGACAAAAAATGGGCCCCTTTTCATGAAAAACGGGCCTTTTTTTGCTTGTTTTTGCCCCACCCCAACTCTGCAGGAGCACTCTACAAGCCTCCTAAGGGCTATTCATGCACTTTTTTGGGGGGGGGAAATGGGCACGTTTTCGTGAAAAACGGACCGTTTTTGGGAGGTTTGCAGAATGCAAAAACTTCTCTCCCCCCCTCCCTCTTCAAAACTTTGCTGCGTCTTATACTCCGGTGCGTCTTACACTCCGGAAAATCCGGTACCTATATTCTCTCTTCTAGTTAGCACAGCAAAGCAGATTGACGTGCCTCAGCTGTGTTACTCCTCAAGAAGTAACGTGGAAGGCAAGCTTTGATTAAACTGCGCACACACAGGGCAGCAAAACACACAATTGCCAAACCAGTTGTTAAACGAGTAAGATCTCACTACCAACATGTCCCACGTACAACAAGACTGACAACTTGCAATACGAAGAGGATTGAGTAAAGAGGGCTGGTCATTCTCCACTCACAACAATTAGTTTTGTGACCATTCCAAGTTATTGTATAACGGCATTGAAAAAATTGACTCATGATGGTTTTTCACACTTACGACCATTGCAGCATCCCCACGGACACGTGATCAAGATTCAGACACTTGGCGAATGACTCGTATTTATGATGGTCACAATGCTCCGGGTGGGGGAGGTCACGTGATCCCCTTTTGGTGACCTCCTGACAAGCCGAGTCAGTTCACTTAACAACCATGTTACTAACTTATTAACTGCAGTTATTCACTTAACAACTGAGGCAACAAAGTGCATAAAATGGGGCAAAACTCACTTAACAACCATCTGCCTTAGCAATGGAAATTCTGGAGGGGGTGGGGTTGAAAGTCAGGGACTGCCTATAACATTGAACAGTTATTAAACGAATGATTGTAAACCAGGCGCTGCCGGCATAACCAAGAGAGCAGAGCATTGTGCAAAAAAGAGGAACAATAGTTGGACATGAGCCACAGGTAATCCTCAGGTTATGACCACAATTGAGCCCAAAGTTTCTGTCGTTAAGCGAGACATTTGTTGGGTGAGTTTTGCCCCAGTTCCCAACCTTTCTTGCCGCAGTTGTTAAGTGAATCCCCTGCAGTTGTTTTAAGTGAGTCACCCGTTTGTTAAGTGAATCTGGCTTCCCCCGTTGGCTTGTCGAAAGGTCGCAAAACGGGATCACGTGACATCGCCCTGGGTTGGGGACACGCTGCAACAGTCCTAAGTCCATGCCAGTTGGTAAGCCTCTGAATTCTGATCACGGGATGCTGCAATGGTTGTTAAGTGTGAACAATGATCCTAAGTCATTTATCTCAGCGCCGTTGTCGTTATGAACGATCACTAAATGAACGGACGGACTGTATACCCTGTTTCCCCAAAAATAAGACCTCCCCGGATAATAAGCCCAATCGGGCTTTTGAGCGCATGCACTAAAACAAACTCCTCCCTCAAAAATAAGCCCTCCCTGAAAATATTGCAACACAGCAGCAGCCATGAATTGACCACGCTCGCTACCTCCTGCATCTCAAAAATAATAAGACCTCCCCGAAAATAAGGCCAAGCGCTTATCTCAGGGGATTCAAAAGAAAATAATACCCTGTCATTTTCGGGGAAACACGGTAGGAAAATGTTGTGCTTCGCCAAGAAACCACAAATCTGCACTCCGTTTGCCCTCGGAAGGAAGATTTTGCCCAAGGAAGAATCTGTCATAAGGTGTGCAGCTGTGTTCCCCCAATAGCTACCATTTCCCCGGCCGTCCCCTTCCTCAAAAGGGAAACCTATAAAATGTATATACAAGGAAAGCTAGAGCATTTTAGTCCAATTAGAAACATGTGGCTGTTTCTGTTTGGAACGCAATATCTTTCCCACCCTGGATGGCGGCCTTTTGTTCAACATCATCCTCTCCTGAAGTTCCATTAAGGCCAAAGGATAAGCTGGCATCGGCATCAGCCACCTGTTCATAATTTCCCACCCACCCCCTCCACCCAACGAAACTTTCAGGGAAAGTCCAAAGTTTGTTTCTGACATGAGCCCTGCTTTGTTTCCAGTACGGAAGAGGGAATGGGGCCATGGAAAGGACGTTGGGTTTAATTTCAGTTGGAAATGTTTTGAGTCCCATCATTCCGCCACATGTACTCAATTACCTCCCCTTGCATTCAATCCCATTCAGTGTTCGGGACCCATCTTGATGTTAAAAGCTGCCCTTATCAGACTCCCAACCTTGGCTGAGAATCCACTGTATTTCCCATCTAGGTAAAGGTTCCCCTCGCACATCTGTGCTAGTCATTCCCGACTCTAGGGGGCGGTGCTCATCTCCATTTCAAAGCCGAAGAGCCAGCGCTGTCTGAAGACGTCTCCGTGGTCATGTGACTGGCATGACTAAATGCCGAAGGAGCACGGACCGCTGTTACCATCCCACCAAAGGTGGTTCCTATTTTTCTACTTGCATTTTTATGTGCTTTCGAACTGCTAAGTTGGCAGAAGCTGGGACAAGTAACGGGAGCTCACTCCGTTATGTGGCACTGGGGATTCGAACTGCCGACCTTCTGGTCGACAAGCTCAGCATCTTAGCCCCTGATCCCCTGCTTCCCATCTACCAGATGTCAAATGAACATCTGGAGAGGCCCAAAGGTGCTTCCCCAAAAGGCCGCTGGACTTCCTTGGTGTTGTCACTGAAAACGTTTCACTTTTCATCCAAGAATCTTCTGACTTCTTCTAGCTTCTTGGATGAGAAGCTGAAACATTTTCAGGGGAAAAAAAACACCACCAAGGAAGTTCCGTTGCCTTTTGGAAAAGCACTTTTGGGTCCCTCCAGATGTTTACTTGACAGTTGGTAGATGTGAAAGATTGAGAATTCTGGCACTTGAAGTCGACACATCTTCAAGTTTCCAAAAGTTGAGAAATACGGCACTGAATAATGACTTACCTTTGCACTCGAGACATTCTGTGCAATTCCATATCGTCACTGCCTCTAAATCCTTTTGCGAAGGGATTGTTTTCAATCTTGAGTTGGGTGATCTGCAATGAAGAACCAGAAAGAAAGGGGGGGGGAATCAAAGCTTGTTCAGCAGCTGCCCATCAATCATCTATGAGGAATCTGCCCTAAAGAAGAGGGAGTCAAGCTATCCTCCAAAGCAGCAGAAGGCAGAACCAGAAGCAATAGATGGAAACTAATCAAGGAGATTAATTTCAGATCCTGAAGATGAAACTCAAGTACTCTGGCCGCCTAATGATAAGGAAGGACTCCCTAGAGAAGAGCCTCATGCTGGGGACGTTGGAGCGCAAAAGAAGAAGGGGACGACAGAGGTGGCTGGATGGAGTCACCGAAGCAATCGGCGTGAGCTTCAATGGACTCCAGAGGATGGTAGAGGACAGGAAGGCCTGGAGGAACGGTGTCCATGGGGTCACGATGGGTCGGACACAACTTCTCAACTAACAACAACAATTAGGGAGAGAAGAAACCTTGAACTAAGGAGAAATCTCCTAACAACGAGAACAATTAACCAGTGGAATGACTTGCCTCCAGAAGTTGTATGTTCTCCATCACAGGAGGCTTCTAAGAAGAGATTGGACAACCATTTGTCTCTAGTGTCTCCTGCTTGAGCCAAGAGGTTGGACTAGAAGAAGACCCCTCCCAACTCCGTTATTCTGTTATCCAGACCAACGCAAAACAATTTTCTTCTCTAAGAAGCAAACCACTTTCACTTTTCAGCTCCCGTTATCAAAAGGAAGTTCATCCCAACAAGCTGTTGATCTTATGATAAAGCACATATTTTGCATGATGACACCTCAACTGCACATGTTTGGAGAGAAAGATCTCCGAGATGCAAGACAATCAAGCAGCACCCTCTCTAGACGTGGAAGGCTCATCCATGAGAATTTCTCCACCGCTGTTTTCTTCTGTGAAAGAAAGTTGGAAAGCCACAAGTTGCGTGGCTTTTGTGTTCTAATTAGACTTGTAAACCCCTTTTTGTTTCTTGGGAATGTGCAGTGCCGGATTTTCCTATAGGCTAACTAGGCTTCAGCCTAGGGCCTCAAGATCAAGAGGGGCCTACATTTAAATTGTTAGCAAAATTAAAATTACACTATTCTAAAAACAGTGAACACTAAAACACTGAACCGAAAATATGACTAATAAACAAACATAAAAATGTATTGGTTAAGATCGTTCCAGCGCCGCGGCAGTTGGGGAGCCCACCCACGTTCCCGGCACCGGCAGTCGGGCAAGAGGCGCGGCCGCTCCCAGTAGCCGCCCCGTCGACGCGGAGCCCACTAGCGGCCAGGCAGGTGAGGGCGAGGGGGCTGAGCCGGGCAGCTGAACGCAGCAGGGGAGGCGGCTGGCCTCGCTGCCTTTGCCGCAGAGCAGAGCCGCCCTCCATCGGGAGACCAACTATATATATATATTGATATATATTGATATAACAGTAATGATGTATTTTATTGTCTCTCATGTAATTTACAAACTTAAAAATGGGAGGTGAAAGGGCCTCAAAAGTGGAATCTTTTCATCTAAATCCGGCCCTGAATGTGTGACAGGAAATCTAACAAAGAGAAGAAAAGAGGAGAGAAGGGAAAATATGGAATGGGAGGGGAGGGGAGAAGAGAAAGAGAAAGGGAAAGAGAAGGCCCAGTGTGATTGGACACAAAGGGAATTTGTCTCCAGTGTAGAAGCTCTCTGTACATGCAAAGCAACAATCTCACATATTATAAATACGTAACTTTATGCAACTTACCTCACCTAATATAAATATGCAAGACAAGCACTTGTCTTACATATTTATGTTACGCTTATCCAGAATGGTATCAGGTCTCCTGCCTGAGCGGGGGATGGACTAGAAGATCTCCACGTTCCCTTCCAACCCTATTATTCTATATTCTTAAATCAGATTTTAATGCTCCAACATTTTCCACTGGCTTTTTTTCATGGCTCGCCTTCTTTTAAAGGAGCAAAAATCAGCTAGGCGGTGCCTTTTGACAAACATGCTTCATATTTTAAGAACAGACTGTCTGGGAATTTGAGATATTTCCCTACTGATTTGTAGAACATTGATTTTTCTGCTGTAGGTTTACTAATTCTTCCATGCCAGAAGTGCCAAGAAGATGTAACTCATATCATGTGTATTCTAGATTTATAAGCATAAATGCCTTCTTCCTTTTACAAGCTCAAGGCTACGCAAAGGAAAATTACCCCTTTCCATACGTTCACCTTGCAATTCCTGAAGACAATGTGGTTGAGATAAAGCCACACACCTTAAATTATACACTGAAGATCATTTTTTGATGTTGTAGTAACAAAATACCCGCGACGTAGCAATAGCAGTTAGACTTTTATACCGCTTCATAGGGCTTTCAGCCCTCTCTAAGCGGTTTACAGAGTCAGCATATTGCCCCCAACAACAATCCGGGTCCTCATTTTACCCACCTCGGAAGGATGGAAGGCTGAGTCAACCCTGAGCCGGTGAGATTTGAACAGCCAAACTGCAGAACTGCAGTCAGCTGAAGTAGCCTGCAGTGCTGCATTTAACCACTGCGCCACCTCGGCTCTACGTAGGGCCACAAATTCTGTTGTTAAGTGAGATGTTTGTTAAGTGAGTTTTGCCCCATTTCAGGACCTTTGTGGCTGTTGTTGTTAAGTGAATCACCACAGTTGTTAAGTTAGTCACACGGTTGTTAAATGAATCCGGCTACCCCCGTTTGATTGTCATAAGGTGGGGATCACGTGACCCCGGGCAACCGTCACAAAGATGAGTCAGTTGCCAAGTGGCTGAATTTTAATCACATGACCATGGGGGATGTTGGAACGGTCGTAAGTGTGAAACATAGTCATAAATCACCTTTTTCAGTGCTGTGGCGACTTTGAATGGTCACTAAGTGACCTGCTGTAAATCGAGGACTACCTGTAGGTATTACTTAGATATTTTGCATAATATGTAAAGAAACAGAGAGTTATTACTCATTTTAAAAAGTAAGGTCCAATCTCCATCAAGTGGAGCTGATGACATTATCCATATATCTATGTAGACTTCTTGGCAAAATAAATAAATAAATCATAGTTGTTCCCAGTACTGTCTTCTAATGTTTTTTCCCCAAATTCAGGTTTCCTTCAAATTTCTTCATTTTTCTTCTTCATTTTTTAGCTTACAGCCCTAGAATGTTCAAGTGGCTTCCTAATCAAAAGTTAATTTGGTCCAATGTTGGGTCAATACATTTTGAGATCAAGTAGAAAAAGATTTGAAGAGAGCCTTGTTCGTTTACGGTCACTACTAATGAGGGAAAAAAAATGTGATGGTACCTTTTCTGTCTACGAATTTTATTAAAAGACAACTCTGAAAAGCTCCATTGTGTTAAATCATGGTTTGTCACACAAGCCACCATGATCATGGTTTTCACAAGAAGGAAGGAAGGAAGGAAGGAAGGAAGGAAGGAAGGAAGGAAGGAAGGAAGGAAGGAGAGTGGAAATTGTAAAGGAAGGGAGGGAGGAAGGAGAGAGGGGTGAAAGAAGGAAGGAAGGTGAGTAGGAATTGAAAAGGGAGGGAGAGAGGAAGGGAAGTGAGAAGGAAGGAAGGAGAGAGGGAAGTGAGAAGGAAGGAAGGAGAGAGGAAATTGAAAAGGAAGGGAGGAAGGAAAGAGGGAAGAGGGAAGAAAAAAGGAATGGAGAGGAAAGAGAAAAGGAAGGAAAAAAGGACGGAGAGAGGGAATTGAAAAGGAAGGGAGGAAGGAAGAACAGAGGGACGAGAGAAGGAAGGAGAGAGGGAATTGAAAAGGAAGGGAGAAGGAAGGAAGGAAGGAAGGAAGAAGAGAGGGACGACAGAACGAAGGAGGGGAATTGAAAAGGAAGGGAGGAAGGGAGGAGAGAGGGAAGAGAGAAGGAAGGAAGGAAGAAGAGAGGGACGACAGAACGAAGGAGAGGGAATTGAAAAGGAAGAGAGGAAGGAAAGAGAGAGGGAAGAGAGAAGGAAGGAAGAAGAGGGGGACGAGAGAACGAAGGAGAGGGAATTGAAAAGGAAGAGAAGAAGGAAGGAGAGAGGGAAGAGAGAAGGAGGGAAGGAGAGAGGGAAGTGAGAAGGAAGGGAGGAAGGAAAGAGGGAAGAGGGGAAGAAGAAAAAAGGAATGGAGAGAGGGAAGAGAAAAGGAAGGAAAAAAGGATGGAGAGAGGGAATTGAAAAGGAAGGGAGAAGGAAGGAAGGAACGAAGAAGAGAGGGACGACAGAACGAAGGAGGGGAATTGAAAAGGAAGGGAGGAAGGAAGGAGAGAGGGAAGAGAGAAGGAAGGAAGGAAGAAGAGAGGGACGAGAGAACGAAGGAGAGGGAATTGAAAAGGAAGGAAGGAAGAAGAGGGAAGGAAGGAAGAAGAGGGGGATGAGAGAACGAAGGAGAGTGAATTGAAAAGGAAGAGAGGAAGGAAGGAAGAAGAGAGGGACACAGAACAAAGGAGAAGGAATTGAAAAGGAAGAGAGGAAGGAAGGAGAGAGGGAAGAGAGAAGGAGGGAAGGAAAGAGGGAATTGAAAAGGAAGGGAGGAAGGAAGGAAGGAAGGAAAGAAGGAAGGAACAAGAGCGGGACAACAGAACGAAGGAGAGGGAATTGAAAAGGAAGGGAGGAAGGAAGGAGAGAGAGAAGAGGGAAGGAAGGAAGAAGAGGGGGATGAAAGAATGAAGGAGAGGGAATTGAAAAGGAAGAGAGGAAGGAAGGAGAGAGGGGAGAGAGAAGGAGGAAGGAAAGAGGGAATTGAAAAGGAAGGAAGGAAGGAAGAAGAGCGGGACAACGGAACGAAGGAGAGAGAATTGAAAAGGAAGGGAGGAAGGAAGGAGAGAGGGAAGAGAGAAGGAGGGAAGGAAAGAGGGAACTGAAATGGAAGGGTGGGAGGGAGGAAGGGTCTTGTTATCCTCCACCATCGTTGCCCCCTGACGGCAAAGCTTTTTCCAAAACCGGCCCCTTTACCTTGTGATTCTGGTAGGAGGTCACTGCAATGAAGGCCGTCTCTGGGAAGACGTGGGTGCAAAAGGCTGTGTTTTTGGAGCCAAACCCGTTGTTCTCGTCTGCTTTGACAATGTGCAGCCTGGGCTGGTACTTGTGCATGGAGTTGAGGATAATCTGCGAAGGAAGGGTAGAGGTAGGGCAGCCTCAGTCAGTTGGGTTGGAGAGAGGGCCGTGTGCCCTTCCCACAAAGGCCTCCAACCAGGAGACCCCTGCAGGCCTCCCTTTCGGAATTCCACATAGGAAGGAAAGATCTGCCCACGATATACAGGATCTCGTTTCCTTACAAAGGAAAGACACCTCATGATAAACCATGATTTGTTCTCCAAACTTCAAGGGGCCTCATTCACACAACACTAAGCCACAAGCTGCGGTTTGTAAAGTTCCGGGGATGGGATGATTATCTTGAGCAATGTAAGGGTGTGTCAGTGGGGATCACAGGGGGTGCAGTCCAGCACAGAGAAGAGAGAGGGGGAGGGGGAGGGAAGGGAGAGGGAGAAGGGTGGGAAAAAGGAGATGGAGGAGAGGAGGAGAGAGAGAGGGAGAGGAAAAAGGAGAGGGAGAGGAGAGGAGAAGGAGGGAGGGGAGGAAAAAGGAGGGAGAGGAGAGGAGGAGAGGAAAAAGGAGAGGGAGAGGAGAGGAGAAGGAGGGAGAGGAGGAAAAGGAGAGGCAGAGGAGAGAAGGAGGGAGAGGAAGAGGAAAAAGGAGATGGAGGAGGAGAGGGAGAGGAAGAGGAAAAGGGAGAAGGATGGAGAGAAGGAGAGGAAAAGGAGATGGAGAAGAGAAGAGGGAGAGGGAGAGAAAAAAGGAGAAGGAGAAGGAGGGAGAGGAGGGGAGGAAAAAGGAGAGGGAGAAGAGGAGGAGAGGGAGAGGAAAAAGGAGAGGGAGAAGGAGGGAGAGAAGGAGAGGAAAAAGGAGAGGGAGAGGAAAAAGGAGAGGGAGAGGAGGGGAAGGAAAGAGAAGAGAGGGAGAGGAGGAAGGGAAGCGAGGAGGAGAGGGAGAGGAGAAACGAAGGATTGTCTATATCACGCAGTCTATTTATGGAAGACATTCTTACCCCACCAAACATCTCCATCATTCCAGAAAGAGCAGACAAGAGGCTTCCACACAGACACCCACCACCTTTGTTGTGACACGGCTTATTAGCAGCATGTGTCCTCCTTCCCTCTCCTGTTGCCTATTATGCGCACGCTCCCCCTTTGGACCAGCTTTAAAGAGCCATAAATGTCATTGCGGGGAGCCTCTTTCCAACTGCAGCTCCATCCCAGCCTTCCAAGCAGGCCAGGCGGCCGAATGTTATTCTTTGGAACAAGCCGGAAAGGAAAACATGCAAAAGGGAGAACAAAACAAAAACATTCGGAGGTGTCTCTCAGCACAGACCTCCATTTTCACCACCGGCTTCCAAAGCCGGGAAAGGGATTTGGGCCAACCGCCTCGCCTGCCTCAAAGACGATCTAGGTTGAACGTTGGAGGAACATGGTCTTTTCCTGGCTGGGAAGTTGCTCCAGAGATCCCACCAGATGCCAACGATTGCATCTGGCCTCCAGGAGGCTCTTTTTTTTTTAATCCCGGGAGAAGCTCCTTGGTGGAGGAGAAGGAAGAGAACTGGAACCAACCCAGGTTTCCTCCAGGAATTTCGACTTGATTTGGTTTCCCTCAAAACAAATAAGAGAAGGCAGCCGAGAATTTGCAGCGGAGAACATCCAATCCAAACTCTTTAAGGGGGCTGCATTTTAGCATTAACGAGGCAAATAGAGGAGAATTAAGAGAGTGAACCCAAGGCTTTGCCGTTGAGTGACTTCAAAATAAGAATAGAGCCGGAAGGGAATCTTGGAGGTCATCTAGTCCAACCGTCTGCCCAAGCAGGAGACTCTATATATCAGTGATGGCTAACCTTTTTCACCTGGCCTGCCGATATTGCCCGCATGCACACGGCAGCACGTGCGTGCCTGCCCACACCCATCGTGCAATGTGCCCCTCCCCTGCGCATGCATGCATGACACACGCACCCTGCCCTGCCTGCTTGTGTGCGACTCCCCCTGCTCCCCCATTTTGGGCCTAGCAGGCTTCCCTGAAGCCTCCTGGGACGAAAAAATGGGACCCCCACTTCCACTGTACATTCATGTGCAATGCTCCCCCTGCATATGCGCATACACCAACCCCCCCTGACACATGCATGTGCGACGCCCCACACACACATCCACACACATCTCCCGCATGCATGGCAGAGACCCGAAAATCAGCTGGTTGCTGGATTGATGGTAGACTTTACCTCCCACTCTCTGGTCTCCACCTGTCCATTTGTTATCATATTGGACTATTATCTATGGAGATTCTCCGTCACCAAGGACATGGTTGTCCCAAAGGTGCTTTTGTTGTTGTTGTTGTTGCTGCTGTTGTTGTTGTTGTTGTTGCAAAGTTTTTTTTTATTTTTTTCATTTTACAATAATACAATACAATACAAGAATACAACAGCAGAGTTGGAAGGGACCTTGGAGGTCTTCTGGTCCAACCCCCTGCCTAGGCAGGAAACCCTACACCGTTTCAGACAAATGGCTATCCAACATCTTCTTAAAGACTTGCATTGTTGGGGCATTTACAACTTCTGGAGGCAACTTCTGTTCTACTGATTAATTGTTCTCACTGTCAGGAAAATTTCTCCTAAGTTGCTTCTCTCCTTGCTTAGTTTCCATCCGTTGCGTCTTGTTCTGCCCTCAGGTGCCTTGGAGAATAGTTTGACTCCCTTTTCTTTGTGGCAGCCTCTCAAATACCGGAATACTGCTATCATGTCACCCCTAATTCTTCTTTTCTCTAGACTGGCCAAACCCAAATCCTGCAACAGTTCTTCATATGTTTTAGTCTCCAGGCCGTTTCTTCATCTTAGTTTCTCTTCTCTGCATTTGTTCCAAAGTCTCAACCTCTTTTTTGTAATTACAACTCCACGCATCCTTGATCACTAACTATGGTAGAGACTTGGTTCAGCAACTTTTAATTTTGGCAAATGTGTGGGTTTAACAAAAGAAGGACATGACAGCAGTGTCCCAATATTTGAGGGGCTGCCACAAAGAAGGGGGGGTTTCCAACCTATTTTCCAAAAGCACCTGAAGGCAGGACAAGAAAGAATGGATGGAAACTAATTGAGGAGAGAAGTAACCTAGAACAGTTGACCAAAACAGAATAACCGAGTTGGAAGGGACCTTGGTGGTCTTCTAGTCCATCCGCCTGCTCAAGCAGGAGATCCTATATCATTCCATACAAATGGCTGTCCAATCTCTTCTCCAGTGATGGAGCAGTCACAACTTCTGGAGGCAAGTTGTTCCACTGATTAATTTCACTGCCAGGAAATTTCTCCTCAGTTCTAAGTTGCTTCTCTCCTTGATTAGTTTCCACCCATTGCTTCTTGTCCTACCCGCAGGTCCTTTGGAGAATAGCTTGACTCCCTCTTCTTTGTGGCAGCCCCTGAGATATTGGAACTCTGCTATCCTGTCTCCCCTAGTCCTTCTTTTCATTAAACTAGACATATATCAATTCCTGCAACCGTTCTTCATATGTTTTAGCCTCCAGTCCCCTAATCCTCTTTGTTGCTCTTCTCTGCACTCTTTCTAGAGTCTCCACATCTTCTTAAAAACCTCCAGTGTTGGGGCATTCACAACTTCTGGAGGCAAGTTGTTCCACTGATCAATTGTTCTAATAGTTCTAAGTTGCTTCTCTCCTTGATTAGTTTCCACCCTTGCTTCTTGTCCTGCCCTCAGGGGCTTTGGAGAATAGTTTGACTCCCTCTTCTTTAGGGCAACCTCTGAGATATTGAAAGACTGCTATCATGTCTCCCCTAGTCCTTCTTTTCATTAAACTAGACATACCCAGTTTCTGCAACCGATCTTCATATGTTTTAGCCTCCAGTCCCCTCATCTTTGTTGCTCTTCTCTGCACTCTTTTTAGAGTCACCCCATCTTTTCTACATCATAGCGACCAAAACTGAATGCCGTATTCCAAATGTGGCTTTACCAAGGCATTATAAAGTGGTATTAACACTTTATAATGCCTTGGTAAGGCCACACTTGGAATACAGCATTCAGCATTTCAGTTAAGTGACTGTCTAGTCTCTTCTTAAAAACCTCCAGTAATGGAGCACCCACAATTTCTGAAGGCAAGCTCTTCCACTGGTTAATTGTCCTCTCTGTTAGGAAGTTTCTCCTTAATTCCAGGTTGCTTCTCTTCTTGATTAGTTTCCAACCATTGTTTGTTATCCTATCCGCAGGTCCTTTGGAGAATAGCTTGACTCCCTCTTCTTTGTGGCAGCCCCTGAGATATTGGAAGGCTGCTATCATGTCTCCCCTGGTCCTTCTTTTCATTAAACTAGACATATATCAATTCCTGCAACCGTTCTTCGTATGTTTTAGCCTCCAGTCCCCTAATCATCTTCGTTGCTCTTCTCTGCACTCTTTCTAGAGTCTCCACATCTTTTCTACATCGTGGTGACCAAAACTGGATACGACATTCCAAGTCACCAGAATACTGCAGGTCAGGATAATTGCTTGGAGAAAAGATGAGCAGAATTCCAAGGCTAAAAAAAAACAACCCCCAAAACCCCATTCCACACACAAAAATTAAGCCAGCCAATCCCCATCGCTCTTCTGAGCTGGCTCTCTTTGCTTTCGATGATATCTTGAGTTGTTTTGCCTGCTGGGGAGAATGCTCAAAATGTGGAAGAGATTTGGTGGCTTTAAAAAAAAAAAAACCAAATAAATTTTTTAAGAAAACTGAAAAACTCCATGGAGGTTGGTTTGTTGCTTTTTCTTCTTCTTTTTTTTTAACCCTGGTGGAGTTAAAAACCAACAAGACATGTTTCAAATGAAGTCCTTCTCTGCTTTTTTTGGGTGGGGGGAAAGCGCTCCCTTTTCTTCTGATTTATGATCGCTAGGAGTGGAGCCAGCCGTAGGATTAATTCAAACGGTAACTTGGGCTGGGCTCGACTCCATTCTGGGTTCCCAGATTGTTTAACACATTGTACTGATTTGGTTTACAAGGCCAGGCCGCCTTCCTTTTCATCTCCCCCCTTTCCCCCCCCCCCCACTCCACGCGTCCATGAGTGCCACTTGGAGAGGCAAGCATTCAATTAGAGTCAACTGTTGACAGCTTGTGGCGGCCGCCCGACACCCCTCAACCGCTCGCTTCCATCAATTTAAGCCCAACCTGATTCGTGGTTAAGCACTCCGTTGGCTGAGCTTCAAGCTTCAAGTTAATCAAGGCATCGATGCGAAGAAGCTCAGCTCGGTGGATAATTCAGGTCGTGACGGCTTGATGTTTTTTTGATTGCAGGATTTCATTCTTTCTTTCTTTCTTTCTTTCTTTCTTTCTTTCTTTCTTTCTAATTTTGAAAGGCACACAAATCCTTCAAGACTTTAAAAGCGGGTTTGGAAGCTAAAACAGAGGATGAACAATTTGCGGACAAACTGCATGTGTCTTGTCTCACAAAGAGAAGGACTAAGAGGGACATGATAGCTATCTTCCAATACCTGGGGGAGTGTCACAAAGGAGAGGGGGACAACCTGTTCTCCAAAGCACCAGAAGGCAAGATGAGAAGCAATGGATGGAAACTAACCAAGGAGAGAAACAACCTTGAAATAAGGGCAAATTTCCTCACAGTGAGAACAATTAACCAGTGGAACAGCTTGCCTCCAGAAGTTGTGAATGCTCCAACACTGGAAGTTTTTAAGAAGAGGTTGGACAACCATTTGTCTGAAATGGTAGATGGTTTCTTGCCCAAGCAGGGAGTTGGAGTAGAAGACCTCCAAGGTCCCTTCCAGCTCTATTCTGATTGATATTGCTAAACAAGGACAGAAGCAACCTAGAACTGAGGAGAAATTTCCTGACAGTTAGAACAATTAACCAGTGGAACAACTTGCATCCAGAAGTTGTGAATGCTCCATCACTGGAAGGTTTTAAGAAGATGTTGGGTATCCATTTGTCTGAAGTGGTGTAGGGTTTCCTCCCTAGGTAGGGGGTTGGACTAGAAGACCTCTAAGGTCCCTTCCAACTCAGTTATGCTGTATTCTATCCTGTAACACTTAGTCAACAACACTGAGATCCCTCCCCCTTTTTTAAAGCAGCAGGATAGATGAATCAGATTAAAGCATCCAAAGCAAGGTACTTTATCATTGGAAGGAGGAAAGGAATTAAGAATATCAATTCCAGAAAGGCTTATATTTGCTGAACGAGACCACCTGCCGTTCTCCAAACTTAAAACAGGGTCAGGCTTGGTTAGAATCTGGCAGAGCATCCGAGCACTGGAGATTAGATTGGGAATTTTTTTTAAAGAAATGCATAAGAAGCCAATGGCAAATCATTAGCCAAGAAAGCTAATAAATGTTTCCACCTAATCACTGTCATTGGATTTGGAAAAGATTTATTTTATTGCAACAGATTTTACCAAAGATTCCTAGCACTGCAGTTAATATGAAGCAGGAACTGATGGTGGGTGGAGCCAAAAAGAGAAAGAAAGGAAGAAAGGAAGGAAGGAAGGAAGAAAGAAAGAAAGAAAGAAAGAAAGAAAGAAAGAAAGAAAGAAAGAAAGAAAGAAAAAGAAAGAAAGAAACAGAAAGAACCAACCAAGTTGGTCTAGTAGTTAAGGCACCATTTAGAAACGAGGAGGCAGTGAGTTCTAGTCCTGCCTTAGCCAGGAAAGTTAGCTGGGTGATTTTGGACCAATTACCAGGAGACAGTGAGTTCGAGTCCCGCCTTAGGCAGGAAAGTTAGCTGGGTGATTTTGGACAAATCACCAGGAGATGGTGAGTTCTAGTCCCGCCTTAAGCAGGAAAGTTAGCTCGGTGATTTGACCAATTACCAGGAGACAGTGAGTTCTAGTCCTGCCTTAGGCAGGAAAGTTAGCTGGGTGATTTTGAACCAATCACCAGGAGACGGTGAGTTCTAGTCCCGCCTTAGACAGAAAAGTTAGCTGGGTGATTTTGGACCAATCATCAGGAGATAGTAAGTTCTAGTCCCGCCTTAGCCAGAAAAGTTAGCTGGGTGATTTTGGACCAATCACCAGGAGATGGTGAGTTGTAGTTCTGTCTTAGCCATGAACACTGGGTGGGTGTTTGAACCAATCACCCTCCCTCTCTCAGCCCAATTCTACTCATATTGTTGTTGTGGTGGTGGGCAAAATAAGAGGAGGACGGCGTATTGGTCATGTTCAGTGCCTTGAATTATTTATAAAAATACAATTTTTTAAAAAAATATGGGCTGAATTGGTAGGATTCTGTCTGTTAAGGTTTTTTAATTCAAGAGGGCATTTACATACTGCCTGTATTTATATATTATATTATAAAATATAAGCAGAGCATCATATGACTTGAATTGAGTGGCATTTATACAATATTAACACACTAGTATTTATATAACCGAAACCTTTAAAGATAAAGTAGTAGTTTATATCAATATGAACTGTGATTTCCAAAATGTCAATGTTTTTTCCCTTTTCCCTTTTATTAATATTTCCTCTTAATACTTTATGTGGCTTCAATACGGTGATATTTATGCAGTTAAAGTTCTTGAGACTCTTTTGATTGGGTAACTTGATAAAGAAGAAATGGAGACATGTTCTGTCAGTATCGATTATACTTTAGGATATGACTATTGTAAGTTTAACATTATTTGACTTTTTCATAGGTCAATGCTGACAAGCATCAAATTGTTTAAATGTTGCATCCAAAAGTAAAAGCTTAGGATGTTTTCATACCTAAAGCAAAACTGGACATGAAGACTCTGCTATTTTGATCTCTTTGTCTCCATCTCTGACTATGTGGTTCCACCTTCTGCCTAACAGTTGAGTCAGCCCCACAGATATACCTTATTTTTTGGAGTATAAGACACACCAGGGTATAAAACATACAAAGATTTTGAAGAGGTAAATTAAAAAACAAAAGGTTTTGCACTCTGCAGACCACCCAAACCTTCTGCAGGCCTCATTTTTGTGTGAAAAACAGGGCATGCAGAGAGTTTGAGAGCCCTGCAAAGTGCTCCTTGGGCCCTGAGTGGGGGGCAAAAAAACGCCCCGTTTTTGCGAAAATGGGCCTGGTTTTTGCCCCCAAAAAGGGGATGCATAGCCTATAGGAGGCTTGTAGAGTGCTCCTGGGGGCAAAAACAAGCAAAAAGGTGCGTCCTATACTCCTAAAAATATAGTATGTAGAAAAAGAGCAGGCAGAGCTGAGGGTGGTGTCAAATGTGCCATTGGCTTGGAGTTTTTGCATTGCCATCATAAGCAATCCATGTTTAACCTCTCCTGAATTTCATTGATTCTTATCTGACACCAATTTAGTGCTGAACGTCAGTTGACCAGATTCTGGTGGTATAAACTTGAATAAATTTTCTATGCTGCAACCTTAGGCATGGTCCTGAGAATATATTGGTTGGGGTTATAAGAAATGATGGCTTTCATGCTTGAATTAAGGTCCACATGAAGATATTCAGATTGGGATTATTCATTAGGGCACCTAAAACACTCTAAACCAGGCATTTGCAAACTTGGCAACTTTTAAGACTTGTGGACTTCAGCTCCCAGAATTCCCTATGTTGGCTGCGGAATTCTGGGAGTTGAAGTCCACAAGTCTTAAAATTGCCAGGTTTGGAGACCCCTGCCCTATCCTGATGTGATGCTCATAGCCATCAACAATTATGTCCACAAATACACCTACAACTTCAAGAGGTAGGGATCTGATCAAACTCTAATGCCAGCCTGGAACAGCTAAGTCATACTTACATGGCCGAATGGGTCGAGATGATTATTGGTCAACTTGAGCTTTTGAAAGGAAACCAGCTGTCTCATCCAATGGGCCCCAGTAGCCGGTGAGTCTGGATGGACATACAATCTTCCAGGCATGGACGGTTCAGCCTTCCCAGTTACTGACCTATCAAAAGCAACACAACATTTGGGAGTTTGTACTTCTCTTGTTTACTCTTTGTTTGGCCCTTAATTTCTTGAGAAATCAGAAACAGCCAGGGCAGCAAAGGATGGGGAGATGAAAAGACTTCCTCAACCAGGGGTCACCAACCTTTTGGATCTCAGGAACCCCTGAATTCACAATTTTAAATCCTGTGGACCATTAATATGATCTGCCTAATGACCGGCTGGGTGGGTGTGGCTAGGTGGTCATGTGATGGTGGGTGTGGCCAATTCGATGTCACTCACATTGAGGGGCACCTCTACTCACCCCTCCCCTCCCAGCCCCTCCTCGCCTGCCCGCCTGGGCTCCTTAGGGCCCCAACAGGGAGCAGTTGCTGGAGCTAAGCAGCCGCCAGGAGAAAGAATTGGCAAAACAGCTCAGTTCAAATTGGATCTGGCCGAGAAGGAGGCTCAGCCGAAGCACCTCACTGAGGACTACGAGCATGGGCTTTCCAAGCAGAGGGAAGACCTGTGGGAGTGCAAGGCCAGGTACTATCGCCTGGAGGCTCAGCAGGCTGAGATGGTCAGCCAGTTCCAGGCCATGATGCAGTCCCACTGGAACAAGGCCCTCTGGTTCTTCCCTCCAGCCTTCGCCCAAAGCCCCCCACCAGGAGGCCGAAGCAGACCCCAAATTGGAATTTCTGCCCCCTCTGACCCACACAAAAAGACCCTGAAGGGGGAGACTCTCTGCAGCAACACAAGCGTTCATTGCACGTATCCATCCCAGGGGCCGCAGTTTTAAGACCTCTGATTTAGTGCAATATCAAAAATGCAAATAATTTTTTTGCGGGCCACCAAAATTATACCACAGACCACCAGTTGGTGACCGCTGATAAACAACTCTTGTCTGAATGACACAACGGCAGAGTTGGAGGGGACCTTGGAGGTCTTCCAGTCCAACCTCTTGCTCAAGCAGGAGACCCTCTACCATTCCAGACAAATGGTTGTCCAATCTCTTTTTCAAAACCTCCGGTGTTTGAGCACCCACACCTTCCTGAGGCCATTCAATATGCTGATTAATTGTTCTGGAAGGAAATTTCTCCTTGGATCTAAGCTGCATCTTTCCTTGATTAGTTACTCTTCATTGTTTCTTGTCTTGCCTTCAGGTGGTTTGGAGAATATGCTGACCCCTTCTTTTCTTGGTGGCATCCTCTCAAATGTTGGGCCATAATTTCAAACAAGAAAGGTAAGATCTACCTCCACCCTTCTATCCTTCCACAATGACCTGCTGGAGATGGTTGCTGGATTGATGGTAGACTTTACCTCCCACTCTCTGGTCATTTGTTTGGGTTATAATATTGAAGTATTATCTATGGAGATTCTCCGTCACCAAGGATATGGTTGTCCCAAAGGTGCTTTTGTTGTCGTTGTTGTTGTTGCAAAGTTTTTTTGCTTTTTTCATTTTCCAATAATACAATACAATAAAATACAGTAGCAGAGTTGGAAGGGACCTTGGAGGTCTTCTAGTCCAACCCACTGCCTAGGCAGGAAACCCTATACCAGGGGTAGTCAACCTTTTTATATCTACCGCCCACTTTTATATCTCTGTTAGTAGTAAAATTTTCTAATCATCCACCGATTCCACAGCAGGGACGTGCTGTCATTAGAGGCAGGGGAGGCGGGGCCTCACCAGTCCCCTCAGGAAAAGGAAAGAATTTTAAAGAATTTTTTTAAAAAAATTAAAGCCAAGGTAGTTGCTATTTGACTCCAAGTAACAGCAACTTGGAGTCTGTGCTTAGTGTTAACTATAGGAGGAGGCAAGAGAACTCGGGGCCTCCTTTGCATTAGGAATTTTTCACCTTTTAAAAGTTAAGAAAGGGTTAAAAAGCAAAAAAATTCATATGCAAAGGAGGCACTGATTCTCCCGCCTCCTGATCTGGGAGCAGCGAATCATGCCTTGTTGGCAGTTGAGCACGCTTACGTTGGGTGGGTTATTTCGGAGGGTGCGCTTCAGAGGAGAGAGGAGTGGGGGAGAAGGAGGACATAGCTGCTGTGGGGGGGACAAAAGCCACTTTCTTTCTTTTTGCCTCACCAGCCATAAGCTTCACCGCACGTCACTGTTCCACAGTAATGGTGATTTATAAAGTAGGGAAGTAACTTTACTTTATAAAATTTATAAAGCAGAGTTACAGCAAACCCCTACCGCCCACCATGAAAGCTGGAACGCCCACTAGTGGGCGGTAGGGACCAGGTTGAGTACCACTGCACTATACCATTTCAGACAAATGGCTATCCAACATCTTCTTAAAGACTTCCAATGTTGGGGCATTCACAACTTCTGGAGGCAAGCTGTTCCACCGATTAATTGTTCTAACTCTCAGGAAATTTCTCCTCAGTTTGAAGTTGCTTCTCTCCTTGATTAGTTTCCACCCATTGCTTCTTGTTCAACCCTCAGGTGCCTTGGAGAATAGTTTGACTCCCTCTTCTTTGTGGAAACCCCTGAGATATTGGAAGACTGCTATCATGTCTCCCCTAGTCCTTCTTTTCATCAAACTAGACATACCCAGTTCCTGCAACTGTTCTTCATATGTTTTAGCCTCCAGACCCCTAATCATCTTTGTTGCTCTTCTCTGCACTTTTTCTAGAGTCTCCACATCTTTTCTATATCGTGGCGACCAAAACTGAATGCCGTATTCCAAGTGTGGCCTTACCAAAGCATTATAAAGTGGTATTTTCATAACAAATAACCACATGTATACTGTTACATAACCAACATCATATTATATTGTTAAATGTTTACATTAGTTCGTCTTACCATCAACTCCCAACAATGATTATTGGCTCTTCTGCTCTCCATACACCATATTTGTACCCTATCCATCACTTTCTTCTCCCTCTCTCCTCCTCCTTTCTTCCCTCTGTTGTCCTTCTCTTCTCTACTTCCCCTCCCTCTCTCCTTCTCCTCTCTCCCCTTTCCAATCCTTTTTTCTCTCCTCCTCTTCCCCCCCTGCCCTCTCTCCTATCCCTCTCTTCTTCCCTTTCCTCTCTCCTCTCTTCCACACTCTTCATCTCATTTACTTGGTGTATTTCAGCCTCTGAGCAGGCTCCATGTTGTGTTGATAGTATTTATAATTCCTTTTCAATATACATATTTAATTTTAACATACATATCTTCCTCCTTCTTTCTTAAAAGAAAAAAAAAGTATACATACATAGTAATTGTATTTTTAAACCCCAACCCTCCAGCCTATTTTTGGCAGAGATGTAGACCTGGTTACGATTCCCAGCTATTCTCATCATTATATTTATGTAGGAGCTTTTTCAAGAGGCAACACAGAGCATTGTGACCTTCCCACCAAAGGTGGTTCCTATTTTTCCACTTGCATTTTTTACGTGCTTTCGAACTGCTAGGTTGGCAGAAGCTGGGACAAGTCACGGGAGCTCACTCCGTTCAGCGGCGCTAGGGATTCGAACTGCCGAACTGCCGACCTTTCTGATTGACGAGCTCAGCATCTCAGCCCCCAATGCCAGCGTGTCCCACTCTAATGACATACCATTTATTATCTGCAAATTTATATCGATGGTCATCCGAGGGTACTATGTCCATGAGGAGAATGTATTTCGTTTTGGGGTTCAGTCCTGTGACTTTCACTTTGTAGCTAGGAAACATTCGTCTGAAAGCAAACAAAGGACAGGAAAGGAATGTCATTCTAGTTAAAAACAAATGTCCTGGAACAGGGACCTTAACGCAACATTAAACAGTAAGATGGACAAGTCTGTACACAAAGCATAGGAACACACAACAGAAGTTTGGAATTGTAAAATTAGGTTTGGAACCAAAACTGGACGCAATATTCCCAGCGTGATCCCTGAATGTGTTTCCTCTTCCTCTCCTGCATGTTTCTGGGAATTAGGGAGGGGCTTTTTCTGAGACGCTTTCTTAGATTACATTTCTGTTCTGGACCCAGGTTTCTGTTATCTGACAGTTGCCTTGGCTGAAGCTCTTCCTCTTGTTCCTGAAGGTATTCCCACAGCCCATTACAGGAAAGGAAGAATCAATTAATGACAATTTAGGGGAAGGGAAGAGAAGAGAGAATGGAATGGAAGAAGAGAAGAAAGGAGAAGAGAAGAAAGAATGGAATGGAATGGAAGAAGAGAAGAGAGGAGAAGGGAAGAGAGAAGGGAATAAAATGGAATGGAATGGAAGGGAAGGGAAGGGGAGAGAAGAGAAGAGAAGAGAAGAGAAGAGAAGAGAAGAGAGAATGGAAGGGAAGAGAAGGGAAGAAGAGAAGAAAGGAGAAGAGAAGAAGGAAGGGAAGGGAAGGGAAGAGAGAATGGAAGGGAAGAGAAGAGAGAATGGAATGGAAGAGAAGAGAAGAGAGAATGGAAGGGAAGAAGAGAAGGGAAGAGAAAAGAGAATGTGAGGGGATAGAATTTGAGTATATAAACACATTTTTATAGATTGAATATATACTTGTGTAGAAATATCTATTGCCTCCACTTCGTGTTGTACTAAGGAAGGAAGGAGGGAGGGAAGGAAGGAAGGATTGATTTTTTTTCTTTAAAAATGCATGTTTAAATGCATCTGGTTCACTCTCATCGCAGATCAACTGTTTAAAACATAACTTATTTCATGAAATAATATAATCGCTTGCTCTTTCTGTGGTAGATAAATACTGTCTTTTCTGGATATTTTCCTCCCTCCCCTTTGTCTCTCTGGATCTTACCTTCCAGCTTTGGTTATAATCATTTCGGTTCCCACGTCGTGAAATTTGAGCCATAGCTCTCGCTCATGTAAAAATACTTTGATTCCTTCCATTCCCTGTAAAGAAAAAATACAAAAAAAAAAATCATTTCTCCATCTCTCCCCCTCTTTCCTCCTCCCTCCCACCCTCTGTCTGTCTGTCACATTCTCTATTTCTCTCTCCTTCTTTTTCTCTGCTCTCTCTCTCTCTCTCTCTCTCATTCTTTCTCTTTCTTCTTCTCTTTCTCCTTTCTCTCTTTTATTTCTCCTTTCTCTTGCTCTCCTTCCCTCTCTCTCTTTGTCTGTCTCTCTCATTCTCATTCTCTCTCTCCTTCCCTCTTCTCTCTCTCAATCATCTTATCTCTATATCTATCATATCTCTCTCTTCCCCTCCCTCTGTCTGTCGCTCATTCTCATTCTCTATTTCTCTCTCCTTCTCTTTCTCACTCCTTTGTGCTCTCTTTCATTCTCTCTCCTCTTTCTCTCTCTCTTTTTCTCTCCCTCCCTCTCTCTCCTCCTCTGTCTCTCTCCTTCTCCTTCTCTCTCTTTCCCTCCCTCTCTCTGTTTCTGTCCATCCCTCACTCTTTCCTAGGAATATGTTTCTACGGGAAACCCACACATACACATTATATAACTGAATATGTGTGTGTGTGTGTGTGTGTGTGTGTGTGTGTGTGTATTATTTACTGAGATGAGCAGCTATACAAATTTAACTTACAAATGAATCTATATAAAACCTGAAGAACATACAGTTACAAAGATACCCAAGGGGTTTCACCAAGGACCCCCTACTCCAAGAAGGAAATACACCAAGGGGGGGGGGATGGAAAAAACGCAAATAAACACCATCTCATTCACACGTGCTCTTATAACGTGCCCTTCTGTTTTCATTCCCAAACACCACTTTCTTTCCTCGGGCCGCCTGCGGGCCGTCGCGCGCAAATTTCCAAGGGTCTCTCTCTCTCTCTCCGAAACACACGTGCGTTGGATCCAATTCTTTTTCCAATACACGTGAAACCCGTTCTCGCCCCCGACGCGCTCCCCCTTTCAAAGTCAACTTAACATTTGAGTTGCCAAAGGCGACAGTCTCTGAACGGCACCCTTCTCACGTACCACCACCCCCGCCCGATCGGTGGAGCCCTCGGGGCGTTCCACTCTCGGGGCTTAATCCGGGAAGGGGAGACCGCGTTACATGTGAATGGATCTTGCCGGGGAAGAAAAGGGGAACCAGAGTCTGGGTTTTTTGCCCCCTCCCGCCGCCGCCGCCGCCGCCGCCGCCGCTCAGTGATAACTCGATTTTGCGCCGTCTTTGACCTCATCCCTTGGCAGCTCAAGAGAGTTTGGGCGTTATCTCTCCCCAAATGGGGAGGGCGTTTAGAGGAGGGGGTGGCCCAACGCCCCGCATTTTCAGAATCGCTCGCGCCCGCGGCCGTGGGAGCCGCTGGGAACTTTCCGATACCAGCAGCGCTGATAAGACCCAAGCATCAAAATAGAAGGAGCTATAATAGGACGGGCTGGAGATTTCCTGAATATTTTCTTTTTTTTCCGAAAGGAGAGGGAAAGAAGAAAGAGGAAAGGAGAGGCAGACAGGGAGGAGAAGTAAGAGTAGGAGAGAGGGTAGGAAGGGGAAAAAGAAGAGAGGAGTGGGGAGGGAATGTGGATTTTGCAGTATCCTTCCCCTGGAATAGGGAGGGAATGTGGATTTTGCAGTATCCTTTCCCCAGGAGTGGGGAGGGAATGGGGATTTTGCAGTATCCTTCCCCTGGAGTGGGGAGGGACTGGGGATTTTGCAGTATCCTTCCCCTGGAGTGGGGAGGGAGTGGAGATTTTGCAGTATCCTTCCCCTGGAGTGGGGAGGGAGTGGAGATTTTGCAGTACCCTTCCCCTGGAGTGGAGAGGGAATGGGGATTTCACAGTATCCTTCCCCTGGAGTGGGGAGGGAATTGGGATTTTGCAGTATCCTTCCCCTGGAGTGGGGAGGGAGTGAAGATTTTGCAGTATCCTTCCCCTGGAGTGGAGAGGGAATGGGGATGTTACAGTATCCTTCCCCTGGAGTGGGGAGGGAATGGGAATGTTACAGTATCCTTCCCCTGGGGTGGGGAGGGAATGGGGATTTTGCAGTATCCTTCCCCTGGAGTGGGGAGGGAGTGGAGATTTTGCAGTATCCTTCCCTTGGAGTGGGGAGGGAGTGGAGATTTTGCATTACCCTTCCCCTGGAGTGGGGAGGGACTGGGGATTTTGCAGTATCTTTCCCCTGGAGTGGGAGGAAATGGGGATGTTACAGTATCCTTCCCCTGGAGTGGGGAGGGAGTGGAGATTTTGCAGTATCCTTCCCCTGGAGTGGAGAGGGACTGGGGATTTTGCAGTATCCTTCCCCTGGAGAGGAATGGGGATTTTGCAGTATCCTTCCCCTGGAGTGGGGAGGGAGTGGAGATTTTGCATTATCCTTCCCCTGGAGTGGGGAGGGAGTGGAGATTTTGCAGTATCCTTCCCCTGGAGTGGGGAGGGAGTGGAGATTTTGCAGTATCCTTCCCCTGGAGTGGAGAGGGAATGGGGATGTTACAGTATCCTTCCCCTGGAGTGGGGAGGGAGTGGAGATTTTGCAGTATCCTTCCCCTGGGGTGGGGATGTTACAGTATCCTTCCCCTGGAGTGGGGAGGTTACAGTATCCTTCCCCTGGAGTGGGGAGGGAGTGGAGATTTTTCAGTATCCTTCCCCTGGAGTGTGGAGGGAATGGGGATTTTGTAGTATCCTTCCCCTGCCATGCCCACCAAGCCACGCCCACAGAACCGGCATCAAATAAAAAATCACCACTGCCTGCAGGGATTATTAGTACTAATAATTACTACTATTCCTAATTATTGTTAGTGCCACAGGTTGAGAATGATTGAAAGCACTGAAAATAAATACAGGAAGTCCTCGACTTACAACAGTTCGCTTAGTGACCATTTGAAATGACCACGGCATTGGAAAAAGTGACTTGTGACCATTTTTCCCACTGAACGACCATTGCAGTATTCCCATGGGGATACAAATTTAGCAAATCAAAGGAGTCTCAAGAACCTTAACACTGCATAAATATCACCGTATTAAAGCCAAGTAAAGTATTAAGAGGAATAACAATATTAACAAAAGGGAAAAGGAAAAAAAAAACATTGACGTTTTGGAAATCACAGTTCATATTGATATAAACTACTTCTTTATCTTTAAAGGTTTTGGTTATATAAATACGGGAGCCTTAATACTGTATAAATACCACTCTATTCCAATAATACGATTTACTGCTCCTATTGTATAATATAATATATAAATACAGACAGTATGTAATTGCAATCTTGACATAAAAAAAACCTTAACAGGCAAAATCCTACCAACTCGGCGCATATTTTTTTTATAGAATTTTGTATTATTATTATTTTTATAAATAACTCAAGGCACTCAACATGACCAATTCTTCTTCCTCCTTTTATTTTCCCTACTGCAACAACAACCCTGTGAGGTGGGCTGGGCCAAAAGAGAAAGAGGGACGAGTTCAAAGACACCCAGCCAGCTCTCATGCCTAAAGTGGGACTAGAACTCACCATCTCCTGATTATTGGCCCAAAGTCATCCAGTTGGCTTTCATGACTAAGGTGGGATTTGAACTCATGGTTTCCTAGTTTCTAGTTTGGCGCCTTAACCCACTAGGCCAAACTGCCTCCATTTGGGCCACTGAAGACTTTTCTTCATCTCTCAGCCTACCCTTTTAAGGCAGGTTCCATCAAAAGCAATTCAATACCAGTGAACCCCAAAATTGAAGCTGATGCCACATCTAAGATTAAAACCAACGGCCAATATTAAACGGCTGCTTTTCTCAAGTGCCCAGAGAGGCAGGAAACCCACACAACTTAAAAAAAGAATGTAGGGCACTGATGGTGAACCTTTTCGGCAGAGAGTGCCCAAGCCAGAATGCACGCGGGACCGCTGGAAACCCGAAGACCAGTTGGCCGGTGGGCATGGGCGTATTGGAAACCAGAAGAGGAGCTGGCCCACATGCCCACAGAGAGGGCTCTGCATGCCACCACTGGCACCCGTGCCATCGGTTCGCCATCACAGATGTAGGGCATGTCTACAAATAGAAGCTGCTTTCGGTTGCAATTTGACCTTGGAAGAGGTAGAATGACCAGAAAGGGAAACCTCAGGATGACAATGGCAAAATTGAGATTTGTCTATCAGGCCATCTTAATATGAAGGGGGGGGGAGGGAGAGAGAGAGGAGGGAGGGAAGGCAGGAAGGAAAGAAAGAAGGAGAAAGGAAGGAAGAAAGGAAGAGAGAAAGAAAGAAAAAAGAAAGAGGAAAGAAGGAAGAGAGAGAAAGGAAGAAAGAAAGAGAGAGAGAGAGAAAAGAAAGAAGGAAGAGAAAGAAAGAGAGAGAGAAAAAGAAAAAAGAAAGAGGGAGGAAGGAAGGAAGACAGAAAAAGAAGAAAGAAAGAAAGAGGAAGGAAGGAAGAGAAAGGAAGAAAGAGAGAGAAAGAAAAAAGAAAGAGAGAAAGACAGAAAAAGGAAAGAAAGTAAGAGGAAGGAAGGAAGGAAGGAAGGAAGGAAGGAAGGAAGGAAGGAAGGAATCACTCTTGCAAGGGAGCCACAATTTGGCTTTCTCATCCTCATGTTAATGACAAATCACTGAGAATCGGGCAGCATATACACTTAATATACTTTCACCATCATCACGTGTAGACAAAACAGCTTCTAAGAAGGAAAAATTTAATCCCTCTCTCTCTCCCTTCCTCCCTCTCCCCCCCCCCCCTAATTGGTAGGCAAGGAGAGAGATTAGAAAGGAAGCCTTCATCCTTAATCACCAACGAACAGATGTTGGGACTTTGGGAAGAAAACAAAAAATAAAAAACAGCTCCAAGAGGAAAATCCTGCAGGCAGCTCGCTTACAAAGGTGCAAGCCAGAAATGTACATTTGAAGATAGGTGCAGAGGGCCTCCTTGTTTGCCTACAGGCTGACTCTGGGCCTTCCTTCTGCAAGGACGGACGGAAAGACAGAGAGCAAGGAGCCACAAAGAGGTGCACCCATGAGTGGCCCTGCCTGGAACCCCCCCCCCCCGCAAGGGAGAAATGCAGGAAGGGAAAGAAAACGAAATAAAAACCAGCAAAAGAGACCAGATCTAACTTCTACTTTAAGGACAAAAGCTTGTCTGCATTTAAAACAAGAAAGTCGCCTTTGGCTTTTGGTGGAAGGGAGAAAGGGCCTTTTCCCTGAATGAGAATTTAGACATGGTCATGCCAGGAAGGAAGGAAGGAAGGAAGGAAGGAAGGAAGGAAGGAAGGAAGGAAGGAAGGAAGGAAGGAAGGAAGGAAGGAACTTTGCAATTTGTAAATGAAGGAAAGAAGAAAAGAAAGAAGGAAGAAAATACGTTTGCAATATGGGAAGGGAGGGAGGGAAAAAGGAAGGAAGGGAAGAAAAAAGGGGAAGGGAAGGAAGGAAAAAAACCAAGAAAAGAGGGAAGGAAGGAAGGAAAGGCCGGAAGACAAGCAGGCAAGAAGGAAGGAACTTTGCAATTTGTCAATTAAGGAAAGAAGGAAGGAAAGAAAGAAAGAGAAATAGAAAGAAAGAAAGAAGGGAGGAAGGAACTTTGCAATTTGTCAATTAAGGAAAGAAGGAAAAAAGAAAGAAGGAAGGAAGGAACTTTACAATTTGTAAATTAAGGGAAGAAGAAAAGAAGGAAGGAAAGACGTTGGCAATATGGGAAGGAGGAAGGAAGGAAGGAAGGAAGGAAGGAAGGAAGGAAGGAAGGAAGGAAGGAAGGAAGGGCAGAGGATCGCTTTAGCATGGATCCTGGAACCACAGTTTGTTCCAGGACTGGAAAGACTAAGTTAATTTTGGTTTAGATCGCGGGGGGATCCCAATCTGTAGTTTTCGAGAACAACCTAACTACCGTTGGACTATCGCTGCTGCTTCCTCCGGGATTCATTACAGGGGGGAAGAGCGAGCGAGCGAGAGAGAGAGAGAGATGGGGACCTTCTGAATAAAAGGCACCCCCCAAAAAAACCTGCAATTCGGGGGTTCCTCGCTGGGTTTGTGCGGAGTCCCGTTACGAAGACCGGCGGAGGTGCCGTTCTCCCGGGTCAAGAAAACGGCCTCCGTCAACTGGGAATTCACCGCTCTCTCCCACTCACCTCCTCGGAAGGAGAGCAAAAACAGAAAACTTGCTGGAGCCCCCAAGAGGACCTGTTGTTGTTTTTTTTAACCCAGACGGAGAACTTTCTCTGCGACCGTCCCCCAGCCATCGATCAAGGCAGTTTTCTTTGTTTAGAGTTGGATTTCAAAACAGAGGTGGCGGGGAGAGAAAGAGCGAGCGCGGTTAGGAGACCTGGACCCTCCTCATCAGCGCCATCCCCTCCACGCGACCCTCCCCCCACTTTGGACTTAATCATCATAATTTTAATAGGCGCCTTGGGTGCAGTTTCGAAACATCTGGAGAGCCACTGGAAGACCGTGGGCATTGACAACAATCACCGCAGGTCAATTGCGAGAGGCGGCTCTGCTTGGAAGGGCTGACATCTTGCTGAGGATCCCTTTAACACCACCAAACATCCACATCTGCCTAGCCCAGAGCCTTTGGGGAAGGGCTCCATAGCTGGATGAAAGGGCCAATCCCGTCTAAAACATCTGGCTGACTGCGCAATGAACCGTGATAATAGGCAGATGTTGATGGGGTCAAAAGTATGATTTCAGCCACATCTGCCTAACCAAATCCTTAGGAAGGTCTCGATGGAGTGGATTAAAAATAACACCAAATCCAGGCTAAACCTTGGGCTGCGAGAGGAGCCACTATAACACTATCATCTTAATTCGGTTTTCCTAATGCCCACTTCGAAACAGAACTCCTACAGAAGGATAATAATGTTCCAGAAGATTCTCTGGGCAAGGCAACAGTAATAACAGTGAAGATGATAATCGTCTTCAGAATTTTTAATTATTCCTATAACTGCCCGATGGAGGAGGAGGAGGAGAAGAAGAAAGGGGGAGGGGAGGAGAAAGAAGGAGAAGCGAAGGATTAAAAAAAGAGAGAGAAAGGGATCAAATCAAAAGAGGAGGCGAAGGAGATGGGAGAAAAAGAGAAGGAAGGAGGGGGAGGAGAAAAAAGGGAAAGAGGAGAAGGAGAAGGAGAAAGAAGGAGGAATAGAAGGAAAAGGAGAAGCAGAAGCAGAAGGAAGGAGGAAAAGGTGAATGGGAAGGAAGAGGAGAAAGAGAAAGGAAAGAGCAAGAAAGAAAAGAGAGAGAAAGAAAAGGAGAGCTAATCAGGCCGAGGAGTTCATTTGAGGTTGTTGTTGTTATAGGTATTGCTATTGGTATTACCATGGCCAAGCATCTCCTCGTGCCCCCCTTACCTGCTGGGTGAAGGCTGGCTGGGGCGAGGCCGGCTGCTTGCTACTGGTGCCCCCCAATTGCCCATCTGCCTTGTCTTCGGGGCTCAGTTGTTTTGGAGGTGAATCTCCCGGTGTGGCCGCCAGTCCAAACTCTTCCTCCGCTCCTGCCATCGTCCAGACTACCTCTGCTGCAGGGAGACAGAGAGGAGTGATGAGGATAAGGGCCTGAGGGCCCACGATTGACTCCCCCACCCTCTTCTGCCCTGAGAAGCCAGTGGGGGGGGGGGCACAGAAGCTTTGCCACCCTGTCTGTGCCAATCCTCAGCCAAAAGCCACTAAAACACGCAGCCCAACAATGGGGGGGTCTGGAGACAACCGTCCCTTCCCCACTCAGCAACGGAGCCACAGAAATCCAGAAATGGACAGCAGGCATCTTTCCCACCTAACCCCCCCCCCCGCGCCTCCCCTCTCCCCCCAAAATATGACATTACAAACTGGCACTCAAGCGAGAATATTAAAATATTCTGCCTGCATGGTGCCAACACCAGCCTTCTGGGTTTTAATGCAAGTACCCTGGGAGAATTATCTTAACTATCTGTTCCTGGAGTTAAGAAAAATAATTCAGACTGGGTTGAAAATTTCACTCCCGGGGGGTGGAAATTCAGTCCTGGGTCTAAAATTGGACCCTCAAGTTGGCCGGAAAGTAGGAAATATAATCCCACCCAGAGATTAACCCAACATGGATATATATCGATGAGTGTGTTGTAGAAAATCTAGATTTACAGATGACTAGCGCTATATACACATTTTTCAACGTGAAGTTGGGTTCCCACAACACATTAAACTTGGGTTCACAGATATGGCTGTGTCCCTGCCTCCCAGGATATCCTACGTAACAACAGCACCGGCCATATGGTGGCCTTGCAAAAGTGGGCAGCTTGCAAAACAGGTCAAAACCAGGGTAGTGTCCCTATAAATTGGCTTTTTTTAAAAAAAAAACAAAAAACCTCCCAGTTCCTCAGTCCAAGCTAGTTAATTGTGTGAATGTGCACCCCCCTCAAAAAATGTATTATTATAGTTGTACATGTATTATGGCTTCCCTTTCTAGAGACTGTTATATTTAACATCAAATTGCAACACACACTTATAGAGACAAAAATATGCCTCTGTTTAAATCTTTGCTCTCTCTCACATAAATACACAGCAGGTACATTAGACCCACAATTTCACACAACGCAGTTGTTTTGTTTGCAAAAACAAGCTGTTTCCTCACAGAGCAATGTTCCATGGAAAAAGTGGGGGTGAGGCAGGCACCCCCAAACTAGTCCCATCGAATGAACATGTGTGAATACAATTACTAAGGTTTTCATTGTTTAAGCTTGTCTCTAAGCCTGTGGAGTTACATTGGGATGTTTGTGTATATGTGTGGGAGGGAGGGGGGGTTAAATTTGAGAATATATTAAGGCATCCATATATATATGTATGTATGTATGTATGTATGTATGTATGTATGTATGTATCTGTCTGTCTGTCTGTCTGTCTGTCTGTCTGTCTGTCTGTCTGTCTATGTATCTATAGACACAATTAGTGCATTCAGAAAATAATGTAGAAGGAAGGAGGAAGGAAGGATGGAAGGAAGGAAGGGGAATGAACGTGAAAGAGAAGGAAGGAAAGAAGGGAAGAGAAATAGGAAAATGGATAGCGAAGAGGAAAAGAAAGAGAAAAACAACTTCCTAGTCCTCCATAAGCAAGACAGCAGGTGATGGATTATTGTATGCCTAGAAAACACACGTCAAATTCATATTTGATAGGTTCCAGATAAGTTTTCTAACTGAAAGGGTTTGGGCGGGGGGGGGGGGAGAGTTTCCTTCCCTGTCTTCTTTCTCAGTTTTTATTCCTGCTTTCCAAAATGCCAAATTACAATAATTTTTTTTTTAAAAAAACCTGCTATAGCTTCTTTTTATTTTTACATTATTTTACATCTAGAGGTGAAGAGGCAGAAAAGCAGCGAGGATTTTTGCCTCTAGAAAAGAAGGGGGGGGGAACCAAGTATGCTTTTTTGTCTAAATTGGGCAAAGAGTAAGAAATGTCTGAAGGAAGGTTGTAAGTTACAACCCGGAGGAAAGGGGAAGAGATAGGGAAAAATTCAGCTCTTGCATTCAAGAACAAAATGTGAATTTATCCCCAAGCATCACACAATTATCAGGTCTATAAATTTGGCCTCAGGGAATTTTAGCCTAGGATCTTAGCCTTTTCACAGTCAAACCTGAAATAATAATAATAAGAAAAAACAAATACAAAGTAAGAAGCAAAATATAGGAAGGAAAGCTAAACCACGTCAGTACTCAATAAAAAATAACTTCCTACCTACTACCAAGCACTATTTATACTGTAATTCACTTCCCTGTGAGTAATTTCGACTTCTAAACCAAATCCAAGCCTTCGCAAATCTAAACAGAGAGGAACTTTCAAATAACATTAAATCTAAACCTAAATTTTATATATGCCTACTCAGAAAGAAAGCGGGTCAAGATCAGGGGAATTTATTCTAGAGAAAAGGCCGTTTCGGAATCTAAACTGACGGAAATGTTTTCTACATTTACTTGGAAGTAAAAAAAAAAAAAAGAACAGAAATAAAAAATATGTACTCGCATTCTAGATAAAATCCTGATTAAAATTTTACAATTAAGGCCTATTAACTTGGAAGGTGTGGGGGGAATGTGGGAACTTATTCAAATCTACAACCAATTAAAACAAAATGCCCAACTGAAATAAATTAAATTGATTTTAATGCTGCCAGACTGCCTTTTAAAAGAGTAAAACAAAAGCTTTTATTCAATCTTAATAAGGGAATATTTTTAAAAGCTTTGGGATGGGAAGAAGAAAATTTAAACAACTACATTAAAGTAGTATAATATATTTAAATTATATCTATCCATCCATCCATCTACAATTTATACACATACCGAGACATAAATACTTTTATTCAATCTTAATAAAGGATTTTTAAAAAACCTTTGGTGTGGGAAGAGGAATATTAAAAAAATTATAATAAACTAGTATAATATATTTAAGTTATCTAGCTAACTAGCTACATTTTATACACATACCAAGACATAGATAATTTTATTCAATCTTAACAGAGTTTTTTTAAAGCTTTGGGATAGGAAGAAGAATATTTAAACCATTATATCAAAGTAGTATAATATATTTAAATTCTCTATTTATCTATACCTTTGAGATGGGAACAATATTTTAATATATTAAAATGTAATATATTTAAATTATCTATCTATCTATACACACACACACACACACACACACTTTATACACATATAGAGACACAGATATACCACATTTTAAAACTTTAGTAAATCAATTTCTCAAACACAATTAATGGCAGGCTTTGGGACAAAAAGCCTCTGTATTTTAATCCAGGTTGGATTGTATATTCAAGCGAGCTGTATTTCATCGCATGGATAAACCTTCCCATTGAGTGATTTTCTAAAACAGAATAAATTCTCAGCTACAGTACATTCTCTTTTGGCCTGCATCGGGCTCAGGACAATAGGGCTGAACTAGGAGGTAGGGAAAATATAAAGAGTAGAATAGAGTGCAATATGCATATGCATATACATTATCTATCTATCTATCTATCTATCTATCTATCTATCTATCTATCTATCTATCTATCTATCTATCTATCTATCTATCTAGCTATCTAGCTATCTAGCTATCTAGCTATCTATCTATCTGGGTTTATAAAGCTTTTGGCTTCCAGCTGACCTGCAAGGGAAGGGAGAGTGACTTGAGAAATTGATGGGACGCGAGAGTTGGTTCCCTCTTCGCTAAGGACCGTGGGGGCACCGAGGTCATTTCAAACCGTGGCCGGCTAAATTCTCCACTCTTCTTTGGAAACGGGCTATTCCAAAGAGAAGGAAAAGCCAGCAAAGGGGAATATTTGTAGCTCAGGGAATTTTATTTCATTTTATTTTATCTTTTGTAGCTCGGGCTTGATGTTTCCTGGATCGGGTAAGGAAGGGCCTGCAAGAAAACAACGAAGAAGAAGGAGGCGTTTTCGTGTGGGGGGAAAGGGGTCTTGGGGGTGGGTGGGGGGACCACCGCTCGCGCCCGAGCCAGGGGGCTTCGGGGAAAACCGCCGCTTTGGGGGGAGAGGGGAAAGGAGAATCGGCCGCACGGCGAAGGCAAGCCCGTACGATCAAAAAGAGCGCTGGGTTTGGGGTTTTTTATTGTGCTCGTTACGACGTTTCTCTTCCCCGGGAGTTGGGAGCCATAAAGGGGGCTTAGGGGACTTTCGATGTAAAAGAGGCAAGGAATCAGAAAATCGGGGGGGGCCTTCTTTCCAGGCTTAACACTGCGCGCCTTCTAAAGCCCCGATCCTCCCCCCCCCCCCGTTGAAGTTTGGAGCAAGAGGCGCGCACAACCACCGCTTGGAAGCTACCAGGCCGCTCGGCCGAGTCCGGCAGCTGGAGCCGGCTTCGGCTGAGCGGCCTGGTCTCATCAAGGCGCAAACAATGCGTGGGGGAAATCCCCTTTGCCTTTTTTAAACGCTCTGCTTTGGCCGCCTTCCGCATCCCCCGAGCCGGCCTGACGGTTGGGGAGCTGCGGCTGGGCCTGCTCCGGAGCTTTCTCCTCGCCAGCGCCGTGCAGACCCCCCCACCCTTCCCGCAATCGCCCCTCTCTCCTTCTCTCGCACTCCCCCATCTCTTGGCTCCTGGCAGCGCCAACCGAAGCTGAACGAAGGTGCGTTTACCTTTGGCCCGGCGTGTGGCAGCGGCGGCGAATCACCGCATCCTCGCAGATCTCCCCACCCCGGCTGTCGCGCTCACACAACGCGGGGTCTCTTCCAGGCCGTCGCTTCAGCCTCGGCGACAGCAAGAGCCACCATCCTCTCTCGGGGAAGCGGGAGAGGAGGACCCCGGTCGCAAAAAAAAGGCCCCCTCTTGTTTTGTTTTTTCCACGAGAGAACGCAGATCTCCTCCTTCCCACGGCCGGAACAGCCGTGCGCCTTCGCCCCTTTCCCTTTCTCGGGCTCGCCCGCTTCTTCGCTTGCTTGGCCAGGCACGTGCACGCGCAGAACAACGCCGATCAGCCCCCCCTCCTCTTGCACCGCCCTCCCCCCAAGATCGGTGGGTGCAGTTTTTTCGGATTCCTCTCCCCCACCCCCACCCCCTGCACACCTTTTTTCTTCGTTCACTCCAAAGGCGCATGGGAGGGGAAAAAAAAACAAAATGAAATTGGAAAGAGAGGGGCGGGCGGGATTTGGCAGGGGGGAGGGGTTTGGAGGGGCGAGATCCCCTCCAGAAGCAGGTTGGCTTCCCTCGACCCGAGCGGTTGGGAGTGGGGAGTTCGGAGGGGGGGGGAGAAAGAGGCGTCCGAGAGCCCGAGAAAGAGAAAGAAGCGAGCGCGGAGGAAACGGTCTGCCTGCAAGCCCGGTGCGCCGAGGCGAAGGGAACGGCGCCTCGCAGGGCGCAACGCTCCGACTGGCCAACCAGCTCCAGCTCTACACGGGAGGCTGTCTCTGGCCGGCCTTTCGCAGACCTCCTTCCTCTCCCTCCTTCCCTCCCTCCCCCGCTTATTTCTCCTTCCAAGCAAAGCAAGCACAAAAATACACTCTCGCCAAGATTTCGATTCCTTCCTTCCTTCCTTCCTTCCTTCCTTCCTTCCTTCCCTCTCCTCCTCCTCCCCCCGTCGTCTCTTTCTTAACTCTCTCCTATTCCCGTCTCCTCTCGCCCCTCCTCTCGAATTCTGTCTCCAGTTTCTATCCATCTTTCTCAAGTTAAAAAGGAGAAAAAAGGGGGGGGAGGGAGAAGGTCCGCGGAGTGCGGGGGGGGGGGGAATCGCTAAAATCAAAGCTTGGGAAATCTTTATTTTTCTTCTTCTCCCCTTTCGCTATGCCTCAACACCCCCCCCCTTTTTCGCTTTCCAAAAAAAGAAGAAGTTGACTTTTTTTTTAATAACAGAAACCATACGCGGGAGGGGGGGGCTTTCCAACTCCACCCCTCCATTATTGCTGCACATCAAGTCGCGAAAGGGGGAATAGAGGGGGAGAGAAATCAAATCGCTTGTGGTTGCCTTGGCTAATGTTCGTGGGCTATTTTGCGGGGCGGGGAGGGGGGGAGAGCCAGAGTAGGAAGAAAGAAGGGAAAGAAAGAAATGAGGAAGGAAGGAAAGAAGGAAGAAAGAAAGAAAGAAAGAAAGAAAGGAAAGAAGGAAGGAAGGCGCTTGCCTTGATCTCATCTTGAATGGGAAGGAAGGAAGGAAGGAAGGAAGGAAGGGAGGGAGGAAGGGAGGGAGGAAGGAAGGGAGGAAGGAAGGAAGATGGGAGAGGAGCAAAGGGAGGGAAGGAAAGAAAAGTGGAGGAAAGTAGCTACAGAAAGAAGACAGGGCAATGAAAGCAATGGGTTGATGAATGGATGAAAGAACGGAAGGAGAGAGAAAGAGAAAGAAAAAGAGAGGAAGGAAAGAAGGAAGGTAGGGAAAAAATAAGAATGAAAGAAAAAAAGAAAGGGAAGGTTTGTTTTCATTTCGTTTTTCAGGGGCAGCCGATTATTTTGAAAACCAAGACTAATTACGATAATCATTACAACCCTCCTTTTAGCCGTATTCCTTCCCTTTCGCACCACCCACCCATATAAAGGCAGAAAATAGACCTTCAGGCCGTGAAGAATATACACAGCTCTGAAAACCGGGCTGCACTCAAAATAAGCAAGCCGTCAAACCGAGGCGAAGGATCTGTTGCTATCTGGCCTTCGCCTCTCTCCGCCTTGAAGCTTCAGGCCTCGGTCTCTCCCTCCGTCTCTGTTAATGTATGATTTTGAGGGTAAAGTTGAACAGGTCAAAGGAAAATAATCACTTCTGGAGTTCTCAAAAGAACCAGTTTAGATCTGGCCACATTTGTGTTATTCTTCACTTAACAAAATAACTTAAGACAAAAAAAGAAGATTCTAGAAAAGTTCTTGTTACAATAATTATATATATATTATATTATATTCTGAGTGGGGAATCGCCTGTGTCTAAACCTCCCTAGCTCAGTGCAAATAAAGCTTAAGTAAAAGGAACGGTGAGAGCCAGCTCCGGTGGTGGGGGGGGAAATAATTGAAGGCCCCACGAGCTAGAAACCGGGAGACTGTGAGTTCTAGTCCGTCCTAGACCATTCCAAACCAAGTTTGGGCCAGTCACTTTCTCTCACCCCTAGAAAAGAGGCAATGGCAAATCTGAGTTGCCAAGAAAATTGTGCTGGATGGGAGTCAATGGAAGGTGGCAGGAAAGTCTGAAACCCATTCGACAGATTCCCTATTTAAAGAGGCACAACTGAGTTGTAGAATAGAGTAGAGTACAGTAGAATTGGAATAGAATAGAATAGATTAAGGAATAGAAGAGAAGAGAAGAGAAGAGAACAGAACAGAATAGAATAGAATAGAATAGAATAGAATAGAATAGAATTCTTTATTGGCCAACTGTGATTGGACACACAAGGAATTTGTCTTTGGTGCAGATGCTCTCAGTGTACATACGGAGAATAAAATACATTCATCAAGTAAAAAGACCCAACACTTAGTGATAGTCAAGGTTACTAATAAGCTATCAAACCGTACTAGGAAAGAAATAAAAACAATATAAATTGAAAGATATAAGCAACATGTTTATAGTCATGTGGAGAGAGATATATACTAGGGAGGAAGAGAAGAATAATAGTAAAACTGAGTAAATTATTTGACAGTGTTGTGGGAATTAGTTGTTAAGCAGAGTGATGGCATTCGGGGGGGGGGAGGGAAAACTGTCTTTGTGTCTAGTTGTCCTGTGTGTCTAATAAGGCAGCGTTAGTAAGACTCGTTGAACCGAAAGGCTTAGGATGCCCCAAGCTAATGACCATCCAAAAGAGTCCCATCTAAACAGCCCCTCTATGACACACCTCAGAGTCCCTCCATGAAGGAGATGACGGGTGGTGGTGGTTAAGAAGTGTAATATATAAATAAATTAAAATAAATAAAATCCTATCCCAACTTTGCTGGAAGTTTATTCCAGGGAAACTCAGAAGGACTTCTATTTAACCCAACTGGCATTTAGAGTTTTATTTGGTCACCTACTCTCCCAACTAGTGGTTCTGATTTCTGGCTCTCCTGAAGGTCTCCTGGCCTTCCTTGACTTTTTGCGTGTTGTTGTTAGTTGCGAAGTCATGTCCGAAGTCGTGTCCAACGTGTCCGAAGTCGTGTCCAACGTGTCCAAAGTCGTGTCCAACACGATGGACCACACACGTTCCTCCAGGCCTTCCTGTCCTCTATCATCCTCTGGAGTCCATTTAAGCTCATGACTCCATCCATCCACCTCCTTCTCTGCCTCCCCTTCTTCTTTTACCCTCCATCGTTCCCAGCATGAGGCTCTTCTCCAGGGAGTCCTTCCTTCCCATTAGGTGGCCAAAGTCTTTGAGTTTCCTCTTCAGGATGACTTGTTGCATATCAAACCACAAACACATCATCCTGGAATTCCAGATGGAATTGTTCGGAAAGCAAAGTCCTTGGAATCTACCAGGTTTTTTTGGGGGGGGGGGTGTTAATACTCCTCTCTTCCTTACAATGTAGAAAGTTGGATTCTTCAAGAAGAGAAGATTCCGAAATTGTCTCTTCTTCTGAGTCTGTGTAAAAAGCTGAGTCATCTCCTGGATCACTCCATAAAGGCATGGGAGAAAAATAATAATCTGGGGGCACAGCACCCTGGTTTTTAAAGGGCTCAGAGGTTGGTCTTTGACCAAGTTTGCCAGGCCAACAACAAACAGCAGCCTTAGAAATTGGGTCACACCTGACCTCACTGGGCTGCAAACTTCGGTAGGCATGAACAACTGAAGCTGTCCCCCCCCCCCCGCACAAGCCATAAGCGTCCTAGACAGTTGGTCCTTGACTTATGACAGAGTCCAACATTTCTGTGGTTAAGTGAGACATTGGTTAAGTGGGTTGTGCCTCATTTTACGGCCTTCCTTGCTACCGTTTGCTAAGCCAATCCCTGCAGTTGCTAAGTTAGTAACCCAAGTTTGTTCAGTGAATCTCGTTTCCCCAGTGACTTTGCTTGTCAGAATGGTCTCAAAAGCAGAACACCTGATCCCTTGGGACATCACAACGGTTCATAATTACCATATTTTTCGGAGTATAAGATGCACCTTTCCCCTCCCCAAAAGGAGGGTGAGAATCGGGGTGCGTCTTATACACTGAATACAGCATTTTTGGCCTAGCAAAACCCCTTTGCAAATATGGACTTAACGGTTCATAATTACCATATTTTTCGGAGTATAAGACGCACCTTTCCCCCCCCCCAAAAGGAGGGTGGGAATCAGGGTGCGTCTTATACACTGAATACAGCATTTTTGGCCTAGCGAAACCCCTTTGCAAATATGGACATGCAGAGGATTTGGGAGGGTTGCAAAGTGCTCCTGGGGGCTGGGAAGGGCAAAAATGAGCAAAAAACTGGGGCATTTTTGCTCCTTTTTCCCGTCCCCAGCCCCCAGGAGCACTCTACAAGCATCCCAAAGTTCTGCATGTCTCCCCCCTTTTTTTGGTGCAAAAACGATATGTGCATAGGGTTTGGGAGGCCTCCGCAGTGCAAAAACATTTTTTTTAAATTTACCTCTTCAAAATCATGGTGCATCTTATACTCCAGTGCGTCTTATAGTCTGAAAAATACAGTATTTTGACCACCTGATCATGGAGATGTTGCAAAGTTCATAACTCTGAAAAAACAGTCATAAGTCTTTTTTTTTTGTAACTTTGAAGGATCATTAAAGGAACTGTTGTAAGTTGAGGAATACCTGTACATTGCTAGCCTTCTCTTAGGAGTACATATGACTATGTGGATCCAGTCCCTCTTAGCAACCATCCTTGCTTGCATTGGACTTCTCTGCCTTTTAATTCTGTCCACTGTCACCCCGCCAAGACTCCTACAACAAATTTCAAATTGCCTTATCTAATTTACTATTAATTCCCAGACATCAACACAACCCAAAAGGGTTGTTGTTGCGTTCATACAAGGGGCTAAGCCACCTTCGAAAATAATAACAGGAGCAGAAACCAAACCTGCCCTATTGGATTTTATTAAATTAAAAACAAACACCCTATGTCTTTTTCAGATGGAGTTTAAGGAGTTGTGGGAATAAAGCCAGGTCTCTCTGATGTGAAAACAATGTATAGATCTTTGAATTTCTGTGAACTGCACACACACACACACACACACACACACACACACACACACCCCTCCGCATAGATGCTGTCATGCCTGCATGCGTTTTTTGATCAAGAGACTGGCTTGGAGATATTTACATACCAGCAATTAACTATTTTAAGAATAAATGAGCCACAGATTCTGTCTGCAAAATGCAAAATGCATTGCAGCCAAAGGATAGATGGACACACCTATAAATACATATACATAGACACACACACATATCTATAAATATAAATACAGACATACACAACTATAAATCAATCTATCTATCTATCATCTATCTATCTATCTATCTATCTATCTATCTATCTATCTATCTATCTATCTATCTATCTACACACACACAAATACACACACATATATAAATATAAATACATATATACATACATATATACACACACACAACTATAAATATAACTCTACATGCACACACACACACATACACACACACAAACACTTTGCAAACCAATGGAAATCCATGCTACCTAAAGTAGGACATTTTAAGGTGAATTCCTAGATTTCCACAAGCCTCAGTGAAAACCAGAAATTTCTTCCCCTTTTTCCGCTTTCTCTCCTCCCCTCACTCCTTCTATTTCCCCACCACCAGCAGCCAAATTAACACTTTTCCAAAAAAATATATATATATCCTCCTCCTTCTCCGAGAAAACGTCTGGCTGAAAACTCGAAAGTACTCTCTATTTTTATTTATTTTTTGCAACTTGGGAAAAAATACACCCTAAAAACAAGTGCAAATACAGCAGGGGTGATAATAATCCTTAAAACAAAAAAACAAAAAAAGGTGGGGGGGGAGGGAGAACATGGAAAACTCTTACGCGTTTCCTTCTAACCGAGTAGAGGTATTGATCTTTAATCCTGCCAGGAAGATACCAGCATCGCGCGGAAAACAGGGGGAGCGGAAAACAGGGGGAGCCGAGATTGCTAGCTAGCTGGTCACGAAATGAAACCCGGGCTCGACCCACCCTTCCAGGGTGCGTTTTGCACCCACACGACCGTCACGCAAGTACGCGAGACACGCGCGCACGGATGCCCTCTATGGTTGGACGCCTGCCTGCAAAATTATAGAATTATTATGCGTGGCATTTCCACGCAGAGGCCCACAGGACGTTGCTCCTTCTATGCGCGAAAGGATGCGTAATTGTTAAGGGGGTCGCTCCATCCTGCCCCCCCCCCTTTAAATCGAATTCTATACAACCGCAAGACAGGATTCAGTTGCGGGGCGTAGGGAGAACACCGCCCCCCCCCATGAAAATCCTTACTCCCCATCTTTGCGATGGATTTACACAACGCACCCCCCATAGAAAGGCGCACCGGTCCAGATAATACGCCTCCCCTCCCGATCCAAGCTCCTTTGCGCCGCAAGACAGACCGATCCAGAGACATTTTTTAAAAAAAGAAGAAAGAAAAGGGGGAAGATAATTTACACGTTCACACCCCGCTCTTGGCTCACCTTCTCCCCCAGCCAACCAATTGGGAAGGAAGCTGGAAGGCCCCACCGAGATATTGCGAGCGATCCCGCCCCCCCCTCAAAGGCCGGCTCGGATCCTGTCCACTTCTTCTCCAGCGGCTCTCGTTTCCAAGCAAATAGCCCGAAGCTTCGTCCGGCGGCGTCAGCAAGCAAACAAACCCGCGGTTACTTTCTCGTTCCTTTTGGGGAGGGGGTTAAATCCTGGCGACCCTCCGGGCCGGGCCCCGCCGCAGGAAAAAAAATCCAGCGAGTTCCCAGCCGAGGGATTGCGAGCTCACGCGCTCCTGCACCTATAGGACGGGGAGACGTCACGGCCCACGCAACTCTTTTGTCAAGCCGGAGGGCGACAATCCGGGACCGGTTCGCGTCGCCCCTGTTTTACAGCGGAGCCCCCGCAACCCGTTTTGTGGCCTTCTGCCCCCCTCCCTTTCCAAATCCATGGGGTGGGGAAGGGGGGAGGGGGGAGGAGGGCGCAGATCGGGACTCTCAGTAAAGCAACGCCGGCCTGATTTGGGGAGGGGATGGGGGGTGGGGGGACGAATGTAAAGTGATGGGGGCTTGAAATGAAAGAGGTAGCAAGGGGCGAGCGGTGCCCGAAGGAAGGAGGCGCTTCCTTTGGTGGTGAAAGTGATGCTGCCTCCGCCGGGGAGTTGAGGGTATCGGGGGTGGCTCAGCCTGGCGGGAGGCGCCCCCCGAATCTGTAAATTCCTTGTTAAAGACGCTCTTTTTTTCCCCCGCTCTGTCCTGCCGCGCAGCTCTCTTTGCTCAGTGGGGGGGGGGCGTTTTGGTAAAGGCTGGCCCCACACACACACACACACAGACACAGACACTGAGAGAGAGAGAGAGAGAGAGAATGTGTGTGTGAGAGAGAGAGACAGAGACAGAGAGAAAAAAACAACGAAGAAGAAAGAAAGAAAGAAAGAAAGAAAGAAAGAAAGAAAGAAAGAAAGAAAGAAAGAAAGAAAGAAAGAAAGAAAGACCAGCCTAAAGAAATGGTGGGGCGCAACAAATAGAAGAAAAGGAAAAGAAAATTGAAAGGAGGGAAGGAGGGAGGGAGCAAAAACGAGAACTAAGCCGGGCAATGAAGCCCAGCAACCCAAAAGGAGGAGGAGGAGGAGGAGGACGATGTCGGATCGAGCCGGGAGGTGAGAATGGGGAGAGAAAGGGGGATATATATACCGCATATATGTAAGGCGGAGGGAGGAAGGTAAAATTTACCCCTTTGCTTCGCGAAACTGAAATTGCCTTTCGGCTGGTTTCGCAGATCCCCCCCCCCCCGCACGCGCCTCGCCACCCCTCATTACTCCAACCGTGGTTTAAGCGTGGTTAATTTGGGGGAGGGGGCATGGCCGAGCCCCCAGATCTGTCCTCGTGCTCAGGTAGTGTTAATATTTCAATTTAAACAGCTGGAAGGACGGGTGGGGTGAGTGAGAGAAATGCCTCCCCGCAACCAACCTAAAAATTTTGCAGAAGGCAGCCTCGAGTTTGCGGGAAGATGCTCGCCTCTTCGGGGGGATCCTCCGAGAATTAAGCCCCTCGCATCTGCCCGAAGATGGGAAATAACCTAAGAAAGGGTCTCTAAAAAAAATAAAAATAAGGTAAGGGCTCGGTCCCATCCATGGGGAGAATTCCCACGGCGAGGCCTTTATTCGGCGTCCTTCCTTCGCCGCCGCCTCCCACCGAACTTTGATAAATAGAGAACCACCAGGACTAGAAACTCCCAACAATTAAACAAGAATCCCCACTAGGATTAGGGGGATCATCACCTTCTATTTATTCTGGACTTTAAGAAAAAATAGGGGAGCATCTCTTTCGCTTTCCTTAAAGTGAAGTAGTTCCAGCAATGATGGACGCGGTTACTCAGCGGAATGCATTTTTTTTTAAATGCACTGTAAGGTGTTTTGTGTGCGTGTATGTGTAAAATATCCATTAAAAAACAAACAAAACCCATTTATTTTCTTTTTGTACTGCCTTCAACTCAAGTGTTTTATTGTTGGCGATTGCTGCGATTTGGTAGCAGCAGTTTCAGTGCCAAGGTTTTTTTTTCTATTTATTTATTTTATTTAAAAGTGATTTGGTTTCTCCTTCCTAGGGCTGAGAGAGAAGGACTGGGCCAAGGTCACCCTGCTAGCTTCGTGCCTTAGGCGGGACTAGAACTCCCTGTCTCCCAGTGTTTTGTGTTTTTTTTACCTGGTGCCAAACTGGCTCTCTGATATAAAATATCCATTAGGATTCTGCTGATCTTCACGAAGTTGGAATTGTTTCTCTTTAAAAGTATTTAATTTTGGATGTCCCTCATCCCAATGGATTGGCAGAAGTATTACTGCATAGGTGCGTATTGTGTGTGTATTGCCTCTATAAATGTTTGTGCATGTAGATTTCAAACAGTTCTCGTATCTAATAGGAAATCACTCCAGCTTTCAGCAAGTCTCTCTCTGTCTCTGCCTTGGTCTCTGTCTCTGTCTCTGTCTCCCCCCCCTCTCCTCCCCCCCCTCGTGTATCTGTATGTATATGAGTGTTTGTATGTGCGAGAGACAGAGACACAGAGAGAAATACTGAAATATAAACCTTTACAAGAAAAACGAAGCTTCAGTCCAGATAAATATGCTCACTTGGAAAGTAGAGATTTTTCCCCTTGAATAACTATATCCTTTAAAAAAAAAAATTAAAGTGAGCAACACAACTATCCTCAACCCTCTCACTCAGGTTCAAAGATTCTTTAAATATATTTCTTCTTAAATTTAATTCTTCTTACATTCTTTAAATTCTTTTTTTAAAGCAAAAAATAAAATAAAATTCAGCCAGGCCAGTGGTTAAGCTAAGCCAAGGGGAAGCTAAGAGAGGCTTTAAGATGAACCCAAAGGATTGAAAATAATCAACGAAAGCAAAGAAAATATACAGGATCCCCTTGCCTCTTCCCTCACTGGGGGCACACGGCTTTTTGGAGTAAATAGATCTCGAATCTACCCAAAGGGAAAACAAAACAAAACCATTTAGGAAATAGTTTTTCCAACTCCTTTCGGGACACAATTGCAAAAAAGATCGCTTTAATTCAGGGTGGCTGAGCACCCGGGTGGCATACAAATTTGTTAAACAGAAAACGATAAAGAGCCAGTTTAAGTCAGTTTAGTGCTAGTTGTTAAGGCACCAAGCTACAAAGCGGGAGTCCGTGAGTTCTAGTTCTGTTATAGCTATGAAAGCCAGCTGGGTGAAGTAGGGCCAGTCATACTCTCCCTCTCCCCCCTCCCTCTCATCCACCTTGCAGGGTTGCTGTTATGGAGCAAATAAGAGGAGGAAAGTGTGTTAGATATGTCTTCCATTTGATTTTTTTCTAAAAAAATATTCAATAAAAAGAAAATAAAATAAAAATTCTGTCTGTCTGTCTCTCTCCCTCCCTGTTTCTCTCTCTCTCTCTCTCTCCTTCACACACACATATAGACACTAGCTCAATTCATCTCCTAGGAGTTGTTGTTGTGGGGAAAATAGGAGGAACAACTTATCTTGGATTTGTCCTGCTGCCTTGAATTATTTATAAAAAAAATAATTAAGGTAGAACATAAACAAGCAAGCAGACAGTGGGGTTTATTAGTCTGATTCCTGATTCCTGATTCTTTCCTCTTTATTTTTATCCCTCTCCTCTGGTACCAGCATGTTCTCTCCCTGTTGTCTTGTCAAGCCCCAATTTTATACCCCTGCACGTGTTCAATTCGAGGTACGATTGGGTCCCCCTTCCGCCTTTTCCAAAAAGGCCTTGAAAACGTGGTCTGATCAGCGCGGCCTGGGAGATGGCACCCACCAAGTGACTGCTTTGATTGTGTCTTGCCACCAGAGGATGGGGATGAGGGATTGTGGGTTTTTAGATGAGGGAGGTTTTTTACGTTGTGAATTTTTAACACTGTCAGCTGCCAGGAATTGCCTCTGTGTGAGCCCTGAGCTATGTAAATTTATTTCGCAAATACATAAAACCCGCCTAGACATCATGCCCTGCGTTGGTGCCACGCATGCATAGAGTGATAACACACCCTTTTTAATGACCCTGTAATCCCTAACCCTGAAATATTAAATTCCGGTTGAAGACATTGGCTGTGGGTTCAGTTGAGTGAGCTCAATAGAATGGCTTTTTCAAGACCTTTGAACTTCAGCTTAAGAGGAATAAGGTTGTGTGCGTTGTCTTGTTTTAATTGTATTTATAAAATTAAATGACCAGATGTAAGCAACCACTAGCAAATAACGCCAGACTATCTCAATTTCTATTTGATCGTCTGCCCCTTTTTATTTATTTATTTATTTATTGGAAAGAGACTTCTTGAAATTCATGGGAATGTTAAGTTAAGTGGACCATCTACATACTTGAAAAAATATCCATATATAAACAGATTGCTGAATTGTTTACTCGAGGCATAAATTCTGAGTATTGAAAGAAATTTTGAATCAACCTATTTTCAGTTTGCTCTTGAACTCAGGATCCCAATTGACTTCAAAACTCTGAAAGAAATTTAACCCAAACTGAACCAAGAGATTATTCGATAGGATGCGTATCATGTATCAAAGGTTCTTTGATGTAAAAGAAATTTAACTAGAGCTATCCAACATTTTCTTTGATGTACTGTATTAGTTTATTGTCCACTTCCTTTCAGTTCAAATAACTTTTTGAGCAGTAAAAAAAACCGTGAATCATTCGATCTTCAAAATAGCTGATAAATGTGAACTTTATCTGCAAATCAGGGGGAAAACTGAGGAAAATTATTAGCTATACTGCAGGACAATTGTTCTGCAAATATTTGCACCCGTCAACATACTTAAATGAAGAAAAGTTGCTTTTAAAACGCTGGCGAAAAAGAAAGTGGTGTATTTTTAACAGGTTAAGATTCCCCCTTTTCATTCAAAAATATCGCTTTTCCTGGAAGCCTTTAATTAAAAACCAGCCTTTTTATAACACACATTTATATGTGCTTTTAGCAAGCTGCTTTTAAAGGTACCGTTAAATTTAAATTAAATTTAAATATATCATTAAACTTAAGGCTTAACCAGAAATAGATATAAATGTCATTAAAATCTGTGGGATCTAGGTTAATTTTGCTCCACCTTTTTAGAGCTCTAATAAATTTTCCTGAATTCCAAAGCAGAGTGGTTTTTCACAATTTTTTTTTTTGAAAAAGAAGTGAATGAAAACTTCCATTTTTAGCGTCCTATAAACTTTGGGGCAAAATATTAGAGTGACAGATAAAGGCCTTTTAAAATCAGGGGCTGACATAAGGGGATGGAAGGCCAAAACCAAAAATTGGTCCAAAAATAAAATATAAAATAAAAATAAGGGATGATTTTGAAACTCCCCCCCCCCCCCAACATTCGAAGTAACTGATTTAAAGTATGCATTTTGACATTTCCTTCTCGGTATCCAATTCAATTCCAGGAGCAACCATCCAAAATATACTTAGTTAAAATCAAGCTTAGAATTTCTTAGCATCGATGCAGAAACTGCCTCTATGAAGTGAAGGGGACATGATTACAAGAAGTGGTCAAATTGTCCACAGGTTAGAGTTCCTTCAGCAATACACATCCTATTCAAATCCAGGGAGAGTTAGTATACAGAGAGACCCATTCAAAAGTATGTTTGTGTGTGTGTGTTTGTGTGAGTTTTCCGCAGGGAGATTTGTGTGGGCTTTCTTTGTTTATGCTTGTTTATTAGAAACGAGTTCTAGATGCTCATTATTAAATAATGGGTTTCTTTCAGGGTTCAAGCAGATAAGCAGCTGAGAATTTGTACCCTTGCTTTACTCTTTGTCCAAATTTCACCAGCTGTTTGATGTCAATGGTTGCTTTGAAAATTCTGGATTCTAGAAAACAAAGGTTCTTTCTTTCTTTCTTTCTTTCTTTCTTTCTTTCTTTCTTCCCTCTCTTTCCTTTCCTTCTTTCTTCCTCTCTTTCTTTCTCTCTTTCTCTTTCTTTCTTTTCTTTCTTCTTTCCTTCCTCCTTCCTTCCATTCTTTCTTTCTCTTCCTTCCTTCCTTTCCCTCTCTTTCTTATGTTTCCCTTCCGTTTCCTTCACAAAGTAATTTTTTAAATCCTTTTAAAAAACTTACTTTGCTGCACAATAAAATATGGTAGGTGGGTGGGAATTATCTGAGCCTCCACTTTTTAAAATCATGTTTCCAAATCCCAGCGATTTCTCTATGTGTGTCTTATGTATACGGAATAAAGAAATACTTGATCTTGGTTGGTTCTTCTTATTTTTCTTAGATTCCCACACATGCATACAACCAGACATTAATTACTGCCCATTAATCTTTCTCCATCCAAAGGCTGGGTGAAATCAAAAAATTGCTCCTAACCCCAAGGCAAGGCCATCCAACTGGTCAGTCCTAGAGGAGATCAACCTTGCCTGATCTTTAGAAGGCCAGATCCTAAAGAGGAAACTCAAAGACTTTGGCCACCTAATGAGAAGGAAGGACTCCCTGGAGAAGAGCCTCATGCTGGGAACGATGGAGGGCAAAAGAAGAAGGGGACGATGGAGGGCAAAAGAAGAAGGGGACAGCAGAGAAGGAGGGGGCTGGATGGAGTCACCAGTCGGCGTGAGCTTGAATGAACTCCAGAGGATGGTAGAGGGCAGGAAGGCCTGGAGGAACGTTGTCGCAGTGATGAGTTGGACAGATGGGTCCCCAGAAGGAGATTTAGAATGACTAGGCTTTCTTTTACTTCCTGAATTCTCCAAGGTTTGGGCTGCGGAGGTGTGTATACACAGGTCTCTCCTGAGGTCCAATCCAGTATATGAATAAATATTTGCAATTCAAAATTTGGATTGCAGGATTTTCCTTTACTGCTTGCCTGCCCTCCCCTCAGGTACTTCGCAAAAGCTCAGCTAAGTCCCTTCATGAGGAGACCCTGGAAAGAGTGCAGAGAAAAGCACCAAGCATGATAAGGGCCCTGAAGACTAAACCATAGGATGAATGGTTGAAGGAACTAGGCATGTCTATCCTTTGGAAGAGAAGGATTGGGGGGACATGATGTCTTCCAATACTCGAGGGGCTGTCGCGGAGAAGAGGAGGTTGACAAAGCACTAGAAAACAGGAATAGAACTTTTGTTTGGATACTCAAGCTGGATGTTGACATCATGGGTGGAAGATAATTAAAGAGCGATCCAACCTAGAAAAAAAAGGAGAAACGTTCCGATATAACAATTAATCTAAGCCTGTCTCCTGGAGTTATGGATGCTCCATCACTGGAGGTTTTCAAAAACAGACCATCCCATTTCTTTGGGATGGTATAATGACTCCTGCCTTGGGCAGGGATTGGACTAGAACACCTCCAAAGTCCCTTCCAGCTCAAGGATTCTGTGACTCTAATGCTCCACTGCCTTCCAAATCAAGAAAGTCTGGAGAAGGGGACAATGTGGGAACAAGAGTTTTAGTTGGTGGGTGCTCCCTGACTGGCTTACTCCAGGAAGGGCGTGTCTGTTGGATGGAGCCCAGAGGCTGAATTTGGTTCCCGCTTTTTTAGCCTAATTCCTTGCATAGGGATTATTCTTTATACTATTTATGTTGTTTGTATCATTTTTTGTCATGGATTGCACCAGTGAGGCTAAAACCAATTGCGTTGTATACATGATGTACAATGACAATAAAGGCTATCCTAGCCTATCCTATCCTACCTTACCCTACACTACACTACCTTATACTACCCTATCCTACACTATACTATACTACACACTACATTACCCTAACCTACCTTATACTACCCTACACTACTCTACTCTATACTACCCTACACTATACTAAGCTCTCTACGGTTAGGATAAGAGCAAGGGAGATTTCTCTGCGTGTCCTTTTTAACTTGGTAGGCAGCCTTTCTCTCTCCTTGCCTAGGTGCGTGGTCTCTCTCTCTCTCTTTGTCTGTGTGTGTATAAGTAAAAGGGTTTATCTCTCTCTTCTCTTTCCCTTTCAGATGGTCAAGAAGCTTTGATGGGCGCCCTGTTTGGCCCTTGTAGATTAGCTGCGCTCCTCTTGGCGTCCGTAAGGTCCATTAAGCAGTTGATTAAAGAAGGGGTGTGTGCCAGGAGGGAAAGTGGTTTTTATTTGGGGAAGGGGTTGATTTGTTTCCACTTGGTATCTGGATTGTTTAGAGGGGGGCGGGAGGGGGATTGGAAAGGCCAGATTTTGAGTTCCACGGAGTTCTTCAGCTGGGAAGTCAGTTGGGGAGGAAGTTTGCAGCCTGGAGTTGGAGATGGCCAGGAAGAGGCTTGGTGTAATGGTGTGAGTATTAGTGAAAGAATGATCCAATCTTCGTTACTTCTTGTCCTGCCCCCAGGTGCTTTGGAGTAAAAGTCGACCCCCCCTCTTCTCTGTGATAGCCCCTCAAGTATCAGAAGACCAGATATTGTGTCCCCTTAATTCTTTTCTTCTTAAGCTAGTCCTACTTAGTTCCCTTAACTATTATCAATATTCAACAACCGTTCATCCCAAAGGAGGCAGCTGGACTTCCTCGTTTTTCTTTGAAGACGTTTTGCTTCTCATCCAAGAAGCTTCTTCAGCTCTGACTGAAAGGTCATTCTCCACCATTCAGTCAGCGCTGAAGAAGCTTCTTGGATGAGAAGCAAAACCTCTTCAAAGAAACACCAAAAAGTCCAGTAGCTTCTTGGGGGGAAAACACCTTTGAGACAACCATGAGTTGGATGGCTGAGAATCTTCAGAGACAATAATCTTCATCTTAAACAACCAGGGTCACCCTAAAAAGGAGGCATGGGCGATTTTGGGGTCAGCCTTCTTCCTTTCTTTCTTCCCTTCTTCCTTCCTTTCCTTCCTTCCTCTCTCTCCTTCCTTCCTTCCTTTCTCTCTATCCTTTCGTTCTTTCTTTCTCTTTCTCTCTCTCTCTCTTTCTCCCTCTTTTCCTTCCTTCCCTTCCTTCTTCTTTTGTCTTTCTGGCACTGGGGGGGGGGTGTCCTTCGCCCCTGCCCCCCCCGACCATCGCGGGACAAATTCCACGTACGGAAGGGCGACCCAGTTTAAAAAGCCCCGCCTCTCCATCCCAAGGTGCTGGGATCGAGTGTGGATGGGCCGTAGCGCTCTAAGAAAGAAAGGCTGTCGAGTGGATGATTTCTAAGGGGTGGAAGACCCCCCCGGAATATGTGGGAGGGCGAAAGGGAGAGAAATCGAGCTGGCTTGGGTATTCGGAAGGCGTTGTGGGTGTAGTAATGTGAGAAAAGTAGAGAAAACGCACACTAGCCCGTAAAAGCATCCAAGCGGTTTGCCTACTCAGGTAATGAAAAGTTTGCATGAGCACCAAGGATTACACACACACACACACACGCACGCACGCAACCATGTACACACACACAGTCTATTGTTGTTGGAGCGCTGAGGTGGTGTCCAGTAGCCGAAACTTAAAGGGAATCTTCTCGCATCTTTTCCAACTAACAAAAGTGTCAGCTTTAAAACCTTTCAGTAAAACGTATTAGTCGGAATTAAATCGAATCTTTATTACGGCGGTAGAACAACTTCGATGTGCGTCCGAAACTTAGCAAACTAATCAAAGTGGTTGGTCAGAAAATGTATGCTCCTTCAGTACGTTTCGGAGTAATCTAGTTATTTTGATTTCTGGATTTTCTGGATCCTACAACTTGTTTTAAGCTGCCTCTGCAGATCGCGCTGAGCGGTGGTTTATTTAGCCGCGGTTTCTTAAACAAACCACCATTTGGCTGGGTTTGGGGGCAAACCGAAGCGCTTATTCTCTTAGAGCGAGAATAAGAAAATGTGACATTCGTCGTGAAAAAGGCATGAATTTAATGAGAATGTACCTCCTCAACAAAACTGTCCTAGAAATTGCTGGCAGACATTTCCACCAACTAATTTATTCATTATGGCGTGCATTATTGAATCGCTAACCTACTATATTCTATAAGATACACTTCAGTAAGAAGTGAGTGCCTTGATTTTCAGATGAAATGCACGTTTCACCTTTTGGGACAAATCACAGCATCACAGACTTGGAAGGGACCTTGGAGGTCTTCTAGCCCAACCCACTGCTCAAGCATGAAACCCTACACCACTTCAGACAAATGGCTATCCAACATCATCTTAAAAACCTCCAACCTTGGAGCACTCACAATCTCTGGAGAAAAGTTGTTCCACTGGTTAATTGTCCTCACTGTTAGGAAGTTTCTTCTTAGTTCTAAATTGCTTCTCTCCTTGATTAGTTTCCCTCCATTGCTTATTGTTCTGCCCTCAGGTGCTTTCGAGAATGGATTGACTCCCTCTTCTTTGGGGCAGCCCCTCAGATATTGGAACACTGCTATTATGTCTCCCCTAGTCTTTCTTTTCATTGAACTAGACACATCCATTTCCTAGAGGGACCCAGTGGCTCAGTGGCTAAGATGCTGAACTTGTCGTTCGGAGGTTTGAGTCCCTAGTGCCGCGTAACGGAGTGAGCTCTTGTCCCAGCTTCTGCCAACCTAGCAGTTCAAAAGCACATCACCTTCGGCGTTTAGTCATGTCGCTTTGAAACGGAGATGAGTACCGCCCCCTAAAGCCGGGTCTCTTTCACACACACTCACACACACTCTCTCTCTCTTAGCCAAATATCTGTAGAATACTAGAAAGCTCTCCCTCCCTCTCTTTCTTTCTCCCCCTCTTTTTTTTCTCTCTCTCTTAACCAAACATCAGTGGAATACTAGAAAGCTTTGCTTGGGTCTCTGTTTCTCTCTGTTTCTCTCTGTTTCTCTCTGTTTCTCTCTGTCTCTCTCTCTCTCTCTCTCTCTCTCTCTCTCTCTCTCTCTCTCTCTCTCTCTCTCTCCCTCCCTCCCTCCCTCCCTCTCTCTCTCTGTGTGTGTGTGTGTCTCCTGCATTCCCTTTCTCTCTCTCTTAACCAAACATCTGTAGAATACTAGAAAGTTTTGCCTAGTCCCCCCCCCCTCTCTCCTTCTCACTCATCCTCTTTCTTCTTCTCCCCCCCTCTCTCTTTCTGTCTCTCTTAACCAAACATCTGTGGAATTCTAGAAAGCTTTGCTTGGGTCTCTCTTCCTCCCTCCCTCCCTCTCCCCGCTCTCCCTCTTCCTCTCTCTCCCTCCTTCAGCCCTAATTTTGCCACAGCTGCAACACTAGAAGTGATAAGTGAAAGTGGTATTTTTATAGGCTGATAACTCCAGCCTTATCTGGGCTGCTGGGTTTCCTCCTCCCCTTCCCCCTCATTTTATCCTGGCCGAGATTCCCCGACTGGCCATCCATGCCCTGCACAAGCTACAACGAGGGGCCCAGCCTGACTTGCAACTCTCTGATTTCAGGAGGACCATCTTGGTCAAACTCTTTCCAGTCTAACCGAAGAGGGTCTCTTTCAGAAGTCCCCACCCACCAAGCAAGGTGCTGCGCTCACACATATATTGACCTAACCTGCTTCGATCACACGCTGCATTACACTTGTGTGGGAAACGAACTCTATTGCTCGTGAAACTTTTCACTGGAATGTATGTATGTTCCAAGCTAGTGGTGGGATTCAAAAAATTTTTACTACCGGTTCTGTGGGCATGGCTTGGTGGGCGTGGCAGGGGAAGGATAGTGTAAACTCTCCATTTCCTCCCCCACTCCAGGGGAAGGATGCTGTAAAATCCTCATTTCCATCCCATTCCAGGGGAAGGATACTGCGAAATCTCAATTCCCTCCACACTCCAGGGCAAGGATACTATAAAATCCTCATTTCCACCCCACTCCAGGGCAAGGATACTGTAAAATCCTCATTTCCACCCCACTCCAGGGCAAGGATACTGTAAAATCCCCATTCCCTTCCCACTCCAGGGCAAGGATACTGTAAAATCCTCATTTTCACCCCACTACAGGGGAAGGATATTGTAAAATCCTCATTTCCACCCCACTCCAGGGGGAGGATACCGTGAAATCTCCATTCCCTCCATTCAGAACATGCTGAATACCACCTCTGTTCCAAGCACTAAGAAACGGGCTGGGTTCTTATTGATCTAAACCAGAAGTGTCCAACTTTGCAACTTTAAGACTCGGAATTTTAATTCCCAGAATTAACTCCCATGGCTGGCTAGGGGAATTCTGGAAGTTGAGGTCCACAGGTCTTAAAGTTGCCAAGTTTGGACACCCCTATTTTAAACCATAATGTTGTTTTGGGGTTTGCTTGTTTTTTGGGTGCCTAGCATCTTTCCTGATCTGAGAAAGGGAACTGATCCCAGATGATCAGTTGGTTTTCTTAGGTCATAAAACATGAAATGTTGGATATCCATTTGTCTGAAGTGGGGTAGGGTTTCCTGCCTAAGCGTGTGTGTGTGTGTGTGTGTGTGTGTGTGTGTGTGTGGACTAGAAGACCATCAAGGTCCCTGCCAACTTATTCTATTCTATTCTATTCTATTCTATTCTATTCTATTCATTCTTATTCTATTCTATTCTATTCTTTCGTATTCTATTCTATTCTATTCTATTCTAAACACTTTGTGTAGGATTTTCTGCCTAAGCAGGGGATTGGACTAGAAGACCTCCAAGCAAAGGTCCCTTCCAACTCTGTCATTCTATTCTATTCTAAAATCATAAGGTTGGAAACAATCTTGGAGGTCTTCTAGTCTATACCATTCCAGGCAAATGACTGTCCAGTCCCTTCTTGAAAACCTCCAGTGATGGAGGCAAGCTGTTCCCCTGGTTAATTGTCCTCACTGTCAGGAAATTTCTCCTTAGTTCTAGCTCTGATCTCTAATAATCTTCCATCCTTTACTTTTTCTCCTGCCCTCAGGTGCTTTGGAGAAAAACGTTGATCTCCTCTTTCCTATAACCGCCCCTCAAGTCCTGGAAGACTGCTATCATGTCACCCCTGGTCCTTCTCTTTCTCAGACTAGACATACCTAGTTCCCTCAGTCATTCATCATGCTCCTTGTGACTTCCTATGGCAGACAGACATCTTGAATCAATAGGCATGCAGAGATAGCGGGAAGAGCTGGAGCTGAAATCTGATTAAATCCACATTTTAATGTGGTTTGTAGGACTTAATTGGGTCCAATCAATCAGCTAGAGCTTTCAACCCTCATTGGGAACCCAAGGAATATTTTTCTCAGGCCAATCGTTCATTCAATTCTCACTGCAGCAGCGTGTGGTTTCTGAACAGAAGCTACCCATATTTGTCAGGCTTCATGCAGTATGTTTATAAAGTTAAACATAATAAGGAATTAAACGAATGCAAAGAAGGAAAAGATTAAAATGGGTAGAAAAATAAACATACAAGAGTAAGATAAAAGAGCAAAGATAAAAGAGCATTTTTAAAGCATCGTACATCTTATAATTCTTTGATACACAATTAATTGTGCAAACCACTGCTGAAACTCTGAAAACACAATGCAGCAGAGCAAAATAGGAATATCAGGATTGGTGTCAGAAACGGCCGTGAACAAAATGTAAATCCTAACATGAAATTGTGAGCCACCACAAATTCTATCCAGGCTGTTCTAATTTAAAAAGTCTTGCACAATGAAATATTAAGGCTTTACGCTATGGGAAACCCAAACTTTGGATGGAATACGAATGGGGATATTAACACTGTAGCCTCAAAACTGTGTTCGTTTTGGATTGAATGCTGATCTCCTGAGATATTCCAAGTTCCAAATTAGGTATATAGGCAGGTAGGCAGGTAGCTAGGTAGCTAGGTAGGTAGATAGATAGGTAGCTAGGTAAGTAGCTAGGAATGTGGGTAGGTAGATAGGTAGGTAGGTAGATAGGTAGATAGATAGATTAGATAGATAGATAGATAGATAGATAGATAGATAGATAGATAGATAGATAGATAGATAGATAGATAGACAGACAGACAGACAGGTAGATAGGTATGTAGGTAGCTAGGTAGGTAGGTAGGTATGTAGCTAGGTAGCTAAGTAGCTAGCTAGGTAGGTAGATGATAGATAGACAGATAGAAAGATTCTTTGCTTTATTATCTTTAGACAGAAAGATAGACAACATGGATTAGATAGATAGACAGACAGATAGACAGATACAGTAGATATATGATAGCATAGATCAGGGGTCCTCAAATTTTTTGAATGGTGGGGGGGCTGATCACACTTTGCATTGTCTAAAGTTTGAGGATGCCTAGCATAGATAGATAGACAGCCAGCTGAATGACAGATAACTTCCTTTTTTTATCTTTATTTTCATTGAAAAGACAGACAGACAGACAAGATGGATTAGATAGGTATACAAAGATAGTGTGCATATATACACATACGCATACACACAGAGGGGGGGGATATTATTAACTTCTAGAAGCTGGAAGGCCAGACCAAGGATGAGGTTGCCTTAATGCTATAACAGAAACCAGCATTCAGATGTTAATTTCGCAATACAGCCCACCAGCCCACCAGCCACCTGATGGCAAGCTTTCCTCCAAACCAGGATGGAAGACTTGTGAAAGGAAGGAGGAGGAGGAGGAGGAGGAGGAGGAGGAGGAGGAGGAGGAGGAGGAGGAGGAGGAGGAGGAGGAGGAAAAGCCAAAAAACAGATACAACTTGGATCATATCAAAGTTTCCTTTCAAATGACTGGAACGGAGGTGACTTTGGTGCTGAGGAAAGGAAGCCAGGCACACTTTCAAAGAGGAGAAGGAGGAATGGAAGAAAAGATAAAAGAAGTAAATAGATGTTGAAGGGAAGGGAAGAGAAGAGGTGGGGAGGGGAGGGGAGAGAAGCGGGAGGGAAGGGAAGGGGAGCGAAGAGGAGAGAAGAGAAGAGGAGGGGAGGGAAGAGAAGAGGACCATGTAGGTCTGTGTTTATTTTGCTTCTTTTTTAAAGTTCCCCACTACAAAGGAAGGCCTCCATTAAGATTCTGCTTTCTAAGGCATGATCAAAGCTGGGCAGAAGGCCAGAAGGGCCCCTCCTGACACATGACAAGGCAGAGATGCCTGCTTAATAGACCTCACTGGCTCAGCTTTCCCCATCTTGCTCCTTATGTGCTTTCCGTACCTGTGAGTGATGTGAGACATGAGGGGTGCTCCTTTTTCCAAAGCTAGTGCATCCAGGGAGATTCCACATCCCATCATCCACGCCGTCCTAGGGACTGAGAGGTTTGGGAGGTGTAGTACCAAGCAACTAGAGGAGGCAAGAAGTTTGCCCTTGGCTGACCTTGTTCCACTTTAGAGCCAATGATGTTCCATAGAAGCCTAAATTTATTATGAAATACAGAGAGTCCTCGACTTGCGACCACAATCGAATTCCCATTGCAAGGCGGTGGTTAAGTGAGTTGCACCTGATTTAACTACGGTTTTGTTGTTAAATGAATCACCGCAGTTGTTGAGTGAACCATGTGGTCATTAAGAGAATCCGGTTTTTCCCCCCTGTGGACTTGGCTTGTTGGAAGCCAACTGGGAGGGTTGTAAATGATGCTCCCATGCACCCAGGGTGCTGCAACCTTTGTAAATTCAGCTGGTTGCCAAGTGCTGAAATTTTGAACATGTCCTTCGCTTAGCAACAGAAAGTTTGGGCTCCATTCTGGTTGTAAGTTGAGGACTGCCTGGATTGCATTTGAAGTGCTGTTTGTTAAAAACATGAAAAGCTCTAGCACTGATTTATAAAGCCTTTGTAAGGCCACACTTGGAGTATTGCATGCAGTCTTGGTCCCACACATTACAAAAAAGATGTTGAGACTTTTTTTTGGGTGGGGGGGAGCGCAAAGAAGAGCAACTAAGACTATTAAAGGCCTAGAAACACATGAAGAATTGTTGCAGGATTTGGGCTTGGCCAGTCTAGAGAAAAGAAAGACTAAAGGGGGGACATGATAGCAGGATTCCGGTATTTGAGGGGCTGCCACAAAGAAGAGGGGATCAAACTATTCTCCAAAGCACCAGAAAGCAGGACAAGAAACAACAGATGGAAACTAAACAAGGAGAGAAGCAACATGGAACTAAGGAGAAACTTCCTAACAGTGAGAGCAATCAACCATGGAACAGCTTGCCACCAGACCTTGTGGGTGCTCCATCACTGGAGATCTTTAAGAAGAGACTAGACAGCCACTTCTCTGAAATGGCACTATACAGTCTCCTGCTTGAGCAGGGGGTTGGACTAGAAGACCTCTGAGGTCTCTTCCATCATCATCATCATCATCATCATCATCATCATCATCATCATCACCACTACCACCACCACCATCATCATCAAATATAGCAGGCCCAATTGCAGGACTTAAGCAAACCTCACCCCTTTGTGTGACTGTGTGTGAGATGCATATGTAAGAAGCACTGAGTTTGAATTACCACATTCCATCGGCAACTTGTGTGAAATGGCATTATGGGGTCTCCTGCTTGAGCAGGGGGTTGGACTAGAAGACCACCAAAGTCCCTTCCAGCTCTATTCTGGTAGATAGATGATAGAAGATAGATGATAGATAGATGATAGATAGAGACATAGATAGATAAATAGATAGATAGATAGATAGATAGATAGATAGATAGATAGATAGATAGATAGGTAGGTAGGTAGGTAGGTAGGTAGGTAGGTAGGTAGGTAGGTAGGTAGGTAGGTACGTATGTACATACATACATACATACATACATACATACATACGATAAAGAGATAATGATAAATATAGATGAGAAAGAGATAATGATAAATATAGATGAGAGAGTGATAATGATAGATAGATAGAGACAGACAGATGATGAAAGGTGATAGATGATAGATAGATGAGAAAGAGAAAGAGAGATGAGAGAGAGATAATGATAGATAGATAGATAGATAGATAGATAGATAGATGAGAGAGATAATTATAGATAGATGAGAGATAGATAATGATAGATAGACAGACAGACAGACAGATAGATAGATGATAGACAGATAGATAGACAGACAGAGCAGATGGATGAATGGAGTGGATGGATGGATAGTGGTTGGATGGATGGAATGGATGGACGGACGGACAGACAGACAGTGATAGAGTAGATGGATAGATAGACAGACACAGATACAGTAGATACATGTAGAGATTGAATGGGTAGGTGGATGGATGGAGTGAATGGATGGATAGAGTGGTTGGATGGATGGACAGATGGACAGTGATAGAATGGATGGATAGATAGATGGACATACAGTAGATACATGTAGAGATTGAATGGGTAGGTAGGTAGGTATGTATGTATGTATGTATGTATGTATGTATGTATGTATGTAGATAGATGATAGATAGATAGATAGATAGATAGATAGATAGATAGATAGATAGATAGATAGATAGATAGATAGATAGATAGATAGATAGATAGATATTCTTTAGGGATTGAGATTTAATCCATTTTGTAAATGGCATCCCCCCTTCTCCCTGGATTTCCACCTCCCCCCCACAATTTCCCCCTCCCTTTGTCTCTTCTCTCTTAACTTTCTTCTTGATATTTTCTGAAGTCTGGCTTCACTCTTTGCCATGTTGGAAGGGGGTGGGGCTGGGTCGTGCCCTCAATATCACAGTCACTTATGTAATGTTTTCCTTAGGACATGAATTATTCCCTTACAAGGGACACGCTCACCAGCTGTACCATTATCTTAAAACTTTGCTGGGTTTGTGTGTTGGGGGAAGGGGAGGGGGGTCAGGCTCATCCCTCCCCCCAGGAATCCAAACTAACCCCCCCATTAGCTTCATTTGAAAACCCTTGAAAGCTACTGAAAAAGTAGACACGCTTGGGGAGTTTTATTCAGGGTGGACTCAAGAAAATGTCTCCATGATGGGCAGCTGGATATTGTATCTGGGTTTATTTCATGTTAACTCCGACAAAATTCCCTGCCAACTGTAAGGTACCAAAAGGGGAAGGATGCCCTAAGATATGTTTCTTCTGAAAGTTTCCATCCAGGGGTGAAATTCAGCAGGTTCTGACAGGTTCTGGAGAACCGGTAGTGGAAATTTTGAGTATTTTGGAGAACTGGCAAATACCACCTCTGGCTGGCCCCAGAGTGGGGTGGAAATGGGGATTTTGCAGTATCCTTCCCCTGGAGTGGGAGGGAATGGAGATTTTGCAGTATCCTTTCTCCGGAATCAGAGGGAATGGAGATTTTGCAGTATCCTTCCCCTGGAGTGGGAGGGGGGAATGGGGATTTTGCAGTATCCTTCCCCTGGAGTGGGGGGGGGGAATGGGGATTTTGCAGAATCCTTTCCCTGGAGTGGGGAGGGAATGGGGATTTTGCAGTATCCTTTCTCCGGAATCAGAGGGAATGGAGATTTTGCAGTATCCTTTCTCTGGAGTGGGAGGGAATGGGGATTTTGCAGTATTCTTCCTCTGGAGTGGGAGGGAATGGGGATTTTACAGTATCCTTCCACTGGAGTGGGGGGGAATGTGGATTTTACAGTATCCTTCCACTGGAGTGGGAGGGAATGGAGATTTTGCAGTATCCTTTCTCTGGAGTGGGAGGGAATGGAGATTTTGCAGTATCCTTCCTCTGGAGTGGGAGGGAATGGAGATTTTGCAGTATTCTTTCTCTGGAGTGGGAGGGAATGGGGATTTTGCAGTATTCTTCCTCTGGAGTGGGAGGGAATGGGGATTTTACAGTATCCTTCCACTGGAGTGGGAGGGAATGGGGATTTTACAGTATCCTTCCACTGGAGTGGGAGGGAATGGAGATTTTGCAGTATCCTTCCTTTGGAGTGGGAGGGAATGGGGATTTTGCAGTATCCTTTCTCTGGAGTGGGAGGGAATGGGGATTTTACAGTATCCTTCCACTGGAGTGGGAGGGAATGGGGATTTTGCAGTATCATTCCACTGGAGTGGGAGGGAATGGGGATTTTGCAGTATCCTTCCTCTGGAGTGGGAGGGAATGGGGATTTTGCAGTATCCTTCCCCTGGAGTGGGAGGGAATGGAGATTTTGCAGTATCCTTCCTCTGGAGTGGGAGGGAATGGGGATTTTGCAGTATCATTCCACTGGAGTGGGAGGGAATGGAGATTTTGCAGTATCCTTCCCCTGGAGTGGGAGGGAATGGGGATTTTGCAGTATCATTCCACTGCCACACCCACAGAACTGGTAGTAAAAAAAATGAATTTCATCACTGTTTGCATGCATGGGTAGAAAAACTGCCTGCTATTAGACACCATTGAACTATAAATCCCAGCAGCCTCAGCTCAGAATACAGAATGAAAAAGTTGGAAGGGATCTTAGAGGTCTTCTAGTCCAACCTTCTCCTCAGGCAGGAGACCATTCTGGACAAATGACTGTTCAATCTCTTCTTAAAATCTTCCTATGATGTTGTTAGTTGCAAAATCGAGTCCGACCCATCGCGACCCCCATGGACAGCGTTCCTCCAGGTCTTCCTGTCCTCTAGCATCCTCCGGAGTCCTTCTCTGCCGTCCCCTTCTTCTTTTGCCCTCCATCTTTCCCAGCATGAGGCTCTTCTCCAGGGAGACCTTCCTTCTCATCAGGTGGCCAAAGCACTTGAGTTTCCTCTTCAGGATCTGGCCTTCTAAACAGCAGGGAGGGGTGGTTTCCTTCGGGACTGACCGGGT
>NC_045553.1:5667564-5703768 GCF_009769535.1 Thamnophis elegans
ATTGTTCCCAGCATGCCTCACTTCTGGCCCTACTTGAGACTTACACTTCATCAATATCTGGAAACCATCCAGTGCGTTAGACAGAAGGGACGTCCGCATTCCATTCATCTGGTCTGGTCTGAGACAACGTCCAGTTTTCCTGAAACCATGTTTCATTCAACTTGAGCGGTCTTGTACCCGTCATGTCAAGCTTTTCCTGCAGGCAACAACTCCAAGGCTTGAAACCCAAGGCCCCTAGTGTCAAAGACGACAAGCTCTGGTGGTGAAGACAAGATCTATAACTACTTCCTCAAGGTCACCACAAAGGGAAGGAGGTGTTCATATGCCTAGCACCCTGGATAAGCCTAAGAAAACTCTACTCCGTTCTCATTCCAACCACATATATGGCCTTTTGTACTAGGATGCCTCTCAAAGAGCCGTTGGTTGAGCTTGGATTAGCTTCCCCAAGTGGAGAAGAATGAAAGTTTCTTCTTGTTGTTGTTGTGTAAATGACACTCTTCAACATGTCTATCTACAAGGGCAGTATCCTAGTAGGACAATGAGCCTGTCATCGCAGAAACCCAGGAGTAGATATAATACTGGACAAGAGACTAAGAAAAGATCTCCACAAGATGTAGGAGCAATTTCACTTCTAATTAAAGAGCTTAACCTCTCTCTTTCTCTCTCTTTTCTCATTGGGGGAGGAGAAGGACTTTAAGAAGGGCATTTTGCTCTCTGGTATGTCCTGTGAAATACAACATGGATTCTCAGAATTAAGGAAGTTTTTTAAGGAATCTTAGGTAGACTATGGAACAACAGAGTAACACCTGGCCATTCAACTCAGTTCCTTGAGCTTAGCTCAGTAAAATCATTTCTGCCATTCCCCACACTCCCCAAAGGAACTTTCTGATCCACTTGACTCCCCACTCATACCCTCTGCCACCACCCCCAAAATAAATCAATAGCGTGGATAAAAGTTGGCATGAAACTCAACATTAAGAAAACTAAGATCATTGATTTCCAGCCCTCTCAATTCCTGGAAAATAGAAAAAATGGAGTTAGTGACATTTTATTTTCCTGGGCTCCAAAATCACCGCGGATGAGGACTGCAGCCAAAAAATTGCTCCTGGGGAGGAAAGCTATGGCAAATGTAGACCACATCCTAAAAAGCAGAGACATTACCCTGCCAACAAAAGTGCATCTAGTCAAGGCGATGGTTTCCCCAGTTGCAATGGATGGCTGTGAAAGTTGGACCATAAGGAAGGCTGAGCGCCAAAGAATGGAGGCCTTTAAACTCTGGTGCTGGAGAAGACTCATGTGAGTCCCTTGGACTGCAAGGCGATCCAACCTGTCAGTCCTAGAGGAGATCAACCCTGGCTGCTCTTTAGAAGGCCAGATCCTGAAGAGGAAACTCAAATCCTTTGGCCACCTAATGAGAAGGAAGGACTCCCTGGAGAAGAGCCTCATGCTGGGAACGATGGAGGGCAAAAGAAGAAGAAGGGGACGGCAGAGAAGGAGGTGGCTGGATGGAGTCACTGAAGCAGTCGGAGTCAGCTTAAATGGACTCCAGAGGATTATAGAGGACAGGAAGGCCCGGAGGAACGTTGTCCGTCCGGGTCGGACACACAAAAAGCACGGACAGTTTCCATGGCTCTGTCCGGTTCGCTCTCCATCAAAGAGTTCAACCCCACCCTGGCAGCAAATCGGATTAAAAGGAAAGGAGACAGTTGGGTCGTGTTATCTCACCCGCCATCAGAGCTGGGGAGTGGGGGAGGTGGTGGCTTGATCCCCAAACTCCTGATTGCCAGCAAAAAAAAAATATATATGGGGGGGGGGTAGTCGCTGACGTTGTGCTTCAGTCCCTGAAAATGTCTTTAGTGCACACTTTTCCCAAAATGGAAAGGGGGGGGAGGGAAAGATAGGTCAGTGGATCAGAATACAGCTGGCAGGGACCATGAAGGTCTTCTAGTCCAACCCCTTGCTCAAGCAGGAGACCCGCCTAGACCATTACAGACAAGGGGCTGTTTCTCGAAAGATGGAGCGCCTTTGCTGTCCATTTTTTTAAAAAGTCTACCTTCCAACTTTGCCTTGCTCCTACTAGAGGCTGAAAGGAAGAGAGGGGCACTGAGTTACACAGGATTTGCTCATTCCCAGGCTTTGCATAGGACTGCAGTGTACAAGCTGTGGTAGGTAGGGAGATAAGTAGAGTCATCAGACTAATCAATCAATAGTATGTCTGTCCTGCATTATCTATTCTTCCCTCCCCCCTCTCCTTACTCTCTTCCTCCCCTTCCTTCCTTCCTCCCTCCCCCTCCCTTCTCCTCCTCCCCCCTTCCCTTCTTTTCTCCCTCTCCTCCCTCCCTCTCCTTCCTTCCTCCTCCCTCTCCCCTCCCTTCTTCTCCTTCCTTCCTTCTTTCCTTCTTTCCTCCCACCCTCCCTCCATCGCCTCCCTCCCCTTCTCTTCTTCTCCTTCCTTCCTTCTTTTCACCTTTCCTTCCTCCTTTCCTCCCTCCCTCCTTTCCTTCCAGTCACCTTCCAAGCAAAAAGCTCCATCTACAAATTGTAGATAGGTAGTTTATTGACGAAATGAACCAGCAAAGACTATTCTCCATGATTTAAGGCCATGGGGACAACTGATTTTATTTTTTTATTTCGGCTGCAACCCGTTACTTGATTAATTTTGCATCCTAGCTTGGAAACCTCCCCGTTTTCTTAGGATGGTAATAAACATATCTGTACATACATACATAAAGGAGAAAGATTGGTTGCTGGCATCTTTTTGCCTTCAAGTAAAAAACTCGGGGCAGGGGGAGGAAGTATCCCCATAGAATGGAAAAAAGGGGAGCTCTTCTTGCGCCCTCCCCAATAATCTGTGGTTGAAGGAAGCCGAGCAGAATAATATAATTCTCCTTCCTCAACGATGCAAAACTTGGATCTGTTTGAAAAGGCAGCATTTAATGGCGTGTGGAGGGAGGAAGAGAGCGGGGAGTAAATTTTTCATTCTTTTGCATACAAAGAAGAAGAAAGTTAAGTTTTTGTGGAGGCCCCTAGCAGTTCTTCTTTCTCTTGGCCCTCAATTCTAGGCAGATCAAGGATGAAGCAAACGAGTGGCTTTATCATTTATAAACTCCTGAATTAGGCTGTGAAAAATTCTCACCCCATTTCCTTCCTCTCTCCCTCCCTCCCTCCATATTTTTCTCCCGTCCCCTCTTTATGCTCCTTCCTTCCTTCTTTCCAGGGAAATTAAAACCTTTATTAAAACAGGAATGGAGTTGAATATTCTGGAAAAAATTGTCAATTTTTTCCCTTGGTATTATTGTTAGATTAACAGCAAAAGTAATAAATCGAAACATTATTTGTAACAAAACATATACGCTAAAGTAACACCGCGCACCGATCTTGATGATTGAATTAACTTGTTTTTTTTTTTTTTAAATCTATGTTTTGCAGGGGAGCAAAACTTTTTAAACCCCTTCCCTGACAGAAAGAGAGGGAAAGAGAGATGGGGAGGGGAGGGGGGAGGGAAAGAAAGAGAAAGAAAGAAAGAAAGAGAAAGTAAAAGAAAGAAGGAAAGAAAGGAAAAGAAAAGAAAGGAGGGAGGGAGGGATGAAAGAAAGAAAGAAATTCATTGATATGGAATAATGCAAAATCTGATCTAGCTTAATCCTACATCTGAATGTAGCTCTACAGTTAAGCTCCGCTGAACTCAATGGGAGATTTGCAAACTCTATGCCTCCACCTCCGAGTAAAATCATAATGGTTATTACTTTGGTTTCGCTTGAAGTAAGTTTTACATACTACTTACCATGTTGACTTATACAATTAACTTTCTGAGTAAAATCATAATGGTGATTTCTTGATTTTACTTGTAGCAAGTCATAAGTTTTACATACTTACTACTCACTACACCGGCTTATATAATTTAGTATAAAACAAGACCATGGCTTTGCCCAACGAAATCGCCGGGGCACTGTAAGACAGGTCAATAAATGGATTCGCTCCCAAACGGATTCGTCAAAGAAGAATCCTTATGTAACGATATTTTATATATCAAATTTATACACCGTCCATTCTTACCTATACAATTCTGAGCCGTTTAGGAATAAAAAAAAACCTCATACAGCCATATATAAAAGTGACATTTGAAGTTAAAAACCAAGTAGCAAAGAGAAGTAGAAGCAAGTTTGTAAACGTTTTTTTTAAAGTTTAAGGTGAAGGGAGTTCCCTCAAACCACTAATCCCCTTCCCCCCATGGTCGCATACCACTCTTAGATCCCCAGGCCAATTAGCAGGGCCTCGATCCACCCCCAGTCTTCTCCACCTATAGTACCTACTGAGAAGGCGGTAACCCCACTGAATTCAATAGGACTGACTCCGAAGTTAAGTGAGGCTGAATTTAAATAACAGATGAAACCCGCCTTCATCAGACCCAGAAGCTGTGTTTGTGTAACAACATACTTTGTCCATTTAAAAAAAACTTAAAAACAATTCTTTGGAGGCGATAGGCTGGCTCTGTAAACCGCTTAGAGGGGGCTGTAAAGCGGCATATAAATCTAAACGCTATTGCTATTGCAAATTAACGCAAGGGCTTGCTCACAAGCTATGCTCCGCGGACTGCAAAACCCCTGTTTGATCCTGGTTAAACCATTCTTATAGAAATAAAAGGGACTGAACAAGCTTTTTTTAAAAAAAAACAGGATCGAATTTAAAGTCTTTAAAAACCGAATGCTGCCCCATCTGTCGCGTTTTTACCCTGCTGAAGAATATCAACGTATCCAAACCACGAAGAATAAACGCGGAGGCGCAGAGTCCTTTCCACGTATTCTCGCAGATAGTGGGACAATTTCCAAAATGAACCCGCTGGTAAGTTTTAAAACTTATTCCGGTCCACAGCCCCCTAACCCTTTTTTTCCCAGGCTCCCCCCCCTCTTTTTTTTTTTCGATTGGGAAAACCGCAGAACTGCAATCCCCACTCCTCGCTTCGCTTTGGAAATTAAGGAGTGGGGGAGGGGGGATTGCAAAAATGACTTTTGCATTTTATACAGCCGAATAACGGAGGGTGGGTAGGTCTGCGTGTTTGTTGGGCGAGGATCTGGAAAATAAAATGAAAGCCCAGGTTACCAAGTGCCATGGCAACTACCCCGCCCTCTTGCCCCCCCCTCACTTTCCCCTTTTAAACGCTCTTTAGTATATCTTCCACCTTATCAGTTGGTGCATAAAAATAACCTACCTTTGCATAGAAAGCTAAAGTTTTGGTGCAACGTTTAACGGAAAGACTTTGTCCGGATTTGCAAACACCCCCCCCTCCCCAATGACATCGCTGTAAGGAAGAAAGGAGCAGCTACAGACCTCTAAGATAATTTTAGTCGCCTCTATCAGCCATTTAAAAAAAAAAACCCACTATGTATCCGGCATGCTTTTGATTTCTGCATCCCAACACCGCCCTCCCGCGCCGCGACTCCCCTCCCCGCCTTTTGAATTACCGTTTTGAATTTAAGACACGCGGGTGGGGCGTCGATCACGATTAAAGGATTTTCCACCGTGTCATGGACACCGGTTTGACTCCAAGAAATGGCGGGCAGGATTTTAAAAACCTAAGGCCGTTTTTTTTTTTTAAATATGAGTTTTCGAGGTATAAAGTTCTTTCCTCGGTTGCGCGCGGCTTAGAGACTCTATTTAAGATGGGGGGGGAGGGAAAATGCGGGGGGCTGAACTCGCCTATAGAGAAGTCTAGCCTTCCTTGCACGCTTTTAAAGAAGTAAATCGAACCGAGCCCAACAATTTTCATGGGCTAGGAAGGCGAAGCCACGTTCAAGAGATTCCAGATTGTCGCCCCATCTTTTTAAACAACCCCCCCCCTTGGAAAGTTAGCAAAGGACCCACGGAGGAAAGGAGGGAGGGGGGAGGGAGGGAGGAAATAAATAAATAAAAAGAGAGAAAAAAAAGAGAAAGCAAAAGGAAAAAAGGAGAAAAGGAGAAAAAGAGAAAGAGGGAGAAAGAGAGAGAAAGAAAGAAAGAAAGAAAAAGACAGAAAGAGGAAGAAAGAGAAAAAGAGGAAATAAGAGGGGGGAAAGAGGAAAAGAGAAAAAGGAGAAAGAAAATAAAGAAAAAAGGAGAAAAAGAGAAAAAGAGAGGAAAGAGAAAGAGAGAGAAAGAGAGAGAAAGAGAGAAAGAAAGAAAGAAAGAGAAAGACATAGACATGCTCTGAGTTTTACATCCCCAATTTAAAAAACTACGGATATTTACAATCCCGCCAGGTTGGCTAAATGAAGGACGTCTGTTATCCTGTTTATATAAGCCTCGAGTCGAGATCCGTAATCTACGCGGTGGACATAAAATCTAGGGACTGTAATTTGGACCCGCAGCACGCGGGTCGGTGGCCGTCTTTAACGTGTAAGAAAAAAAAAAGTCGCTTTTCTTGCATTGTTTTACTTCCAACTGGCCCCTTTCGGCGATGGAAGAGCAGCGGGTGATTCTTCTCCAGGGGTGAAATTCGAAATTTAAATTTAAAATGAAATTAAGGCCAGAGAATTCGTGCCTCTGTAGAGAGAGCCTCCATAAAACTCATTTAAGCTTTAAAGGGGGAGAAGAGGTGGGAAACGGTTTTGCAGGGATTTTTTGGGGGGTGGGGTTGTTTTTGAGGTGCCTTCTTTCCCTGGCTTCGCCCGTGTTCAAAATACCGGCCTGGCCAAACCATGCACCTGAACTACCAGAGAATTCAATGAGAAAGTTACCAGTGTTGTGAGAAGTGATCGAAGGCAAAAGGGTTAAATTGCCCAGGGCAGTTAAATGCAGAGTTTTGCAAGCCACCCAGTTTCTGCCCTCCATTTTAAACCCAGACAAAGGTTCTTTGCCAAAGTAGATGCCATCTCTGGGTAGTGAGAGCTACTTTGGTGTCCTTCTCACTTTCTCCCTTTCCTTCCTTCCTTCCTTCCTTCCTTCCTTCCTTCCTTCCTTCCTTCTATTCCCATCTCTCTCTCTCCCTCCCTCCCCCCTCTCATCCCATTCCCTCGCCTCCCTTTCCATTCCCTTTCCTCTTTTTTCTTTCTTACCCCCCTTTCCTTTTTTCCATTCATCTTTCCCTTCCCTTTCCTCCTGAACCCCACCTGGGGGGCTGGCCGGCTAGCTAGCTAGCTAGCTAGCTGGCCAGGTAGGTGGGTGGGTAGGTAGGTAAGTAGGTAGGTAGATAGATGATAGATAGATGATAGATAGATAGATAGATAGATAGATAGATAGACAGATGATTGATAGATGATAGATGATAGATGATAGATGATAGATGATAGATGATAGATGATAGATGATAGATGATAGATGATAGATGATAGATAGATAGATAGATAGATAGATAGATAGACAGATGATTGATTGATAGATGATAGATAGATAGATAGATAGATAGATAGATAGATAGATAGATAGACAGATGATTGATTGATTGATATATGATAGATGATAGATAGATAGATGATAGATGATAGATGATAGATGATAGATGATAGATGATAGATGATAGATGATAGATGATAGATGATAGATGATAGATGATAGATAGATGATAGATGATAGATGATAGATGATAGATGATAGATGATAGATGATAGATGGATAGATAGATAGATAGATAGATAGATAGATAGATAGATAGATAGACAGATGATTGATTGATAGATGATAGATAGATAGATAGATAGACAGATGATTGATTGATAGATGATAGATGATAGATGATAGATGATAGATGATAGATGATAGATGATAGATGATAGATGATAGATGATAGATGATAGATGGATAGATAGATAGATAGATAGATAGATAGATAGATAGATAGATAGATAGACAGATAGATAGACAGATGATTGATTGATAGATGATAGATAGATAGATAGATAGACAGATGATTGATTGATAGATGATAGATGATAGATGATAGATGATAGATGATAGATGATAGATGATAGATGATAGATGATAGATGATAGATGATAGATGATAGATGATAGATGGATAGATAGATAGATAGATAGATAGATAGATAGACAGATGATTGATTGATAGATGATAGATAGATAGTTAGATAGATAGACAGATGATTGATTGATAGATGATAGATGATAGATGATAGATGATAGATGATAGATGATAGATGATAGATGGATAGATAGATAGATAGATAGATAGATAGACAGATGATTGATTGATAGATGATAGATAGATAGATAGATAGATAGACAGATGATTGATTGATAGATGATAGATGATAGATGATAGATGATAGATGATAGATGATAGATGATAGATAGATAGATAGATAGATAGATAGATAGATAGACAGATGATTGATTGATAGATGATAGATGATTGATAGATAGATAGATAGATGATAGATAGATAGATAGATAGATAGATAGATAGATGATTGATTGATAGATAGATGATAGATGATAGATAGATAGATAGACAGATAGACAGATGATTGATTGATAGATGATAGATGATAGATAGATAGATAGATAGATGATAGATAGATAGATAGATGGTAATAAACAGACAGACAGACAGTGAGTGAGTGGAGAGGATTCCCAAGATTGTTCCCCAAAGAAAAAATCCAACATTTGGGCTGGACCAATCTGGGTGTGTTGTTGAAATCCATCTCCAATTTACTAAAGTCTTCCCCCATTTCTTTCCTTCCCTTAATCAGTGATTGAAATCATATGATGGCGACAGGGATAAATTGAGATCATCCATACTCCACATGTTTCCCTCCTTCTCAACATATCTAATAAATGTTATCTAAAAGGAGATGAGTTCCTAGGTGGGGGGGGGGAGCCCGCCCCTTTTATCGCCTGAAAAGGGAGGTTCGCCACCTTTCATCAGCCGAATGCAAAACACATTGTTCGCTTCCTCCAAGAAGCCAATTCCCGTGTCTCCCACCCAGATGCTTCTTACTGAAGGACAATTCTCTATTGTCTCACTTCCCACCTTCAAATATCTGCCTTCCTTGGTTTGCTCCCAGTTGGGCGGGGGGGGGGGGGGCGCTACAGGGAAGTTCCCACCAGCCCAGAAAACAGAATTTGCAATTTTGGTTGACTTGAGCACTGGACTGTGTCTTCCGTCTTCATTCAGCCAAGGGATTGCAATAATTGAGTAGGAGTAATGGCTTCCATGTGCTACATAGTCAATGGGAACAGAAATCTAATGTTACAGGAAGGCAGATGTTAGACCTATAACACAAAGAGTCAGTTTGATGCAGTGGTTAAGGCACCAGGCTAAAAACCAGGAAATTGGGAGTTGTAGTCCCACCTTAGGTGTGAAAGCCAGCTGGGTGTCTTTGGGCCAATCGCCAGGAGACAGTGAATTATAGTTCCACTATAGACACGAAAGCAGGCTAGGTGGGCCAATCACCAGGAGATGGTGAATTCTAGTCCTGCCTCAGGCATGAAAGCCAGCTGGGTGTCTTTGGGCCAATCGCCAGGAGACAGTGAATTCAAGTTCCACTATAGGCACAAAAGCAGACTGGATGTCTCTGGGCCAATCACCAGGACACGGTGAATTCTAGTCCTGCCTCAGACATGAAAGCCAGCTGGGTGACTTTGGGCTAATCACCAGGAGACGGTTAATTCTAGTTCCACTATAGGCATGAAAGCCAGCTGGGCCAATCACCAGGAGACTGTGAATTCTAGTTCCACTATAGACATGAAAGCAGGCTAGGTGGGCCAATCACCAGTAGATGGTGAATTCTAGTCCTGCCTCAGGCATGAAAGCCAGCTGGGTGACTTTGGGCTAATCACCAGGAGATGGTGAATTCTAGTTCCACTATAGGCATGAAAGCCAGCTGGGTGACTTTGGGACAATTACCAGGTGACTGTGAATTCTAGTCCTGCTTTAGCCACCTGGGTGTCTTTGGGCCAATCGTCAGGAGACTGTGAATTCTAATTCCACTATAGGCATGAAAGCCAGCTGGGTGACTTTGGGACAATTACCAGGTGACTGTGAATTCTAGTCCTGCTTTAGCCATCTGGGTGTCTTTGGGCCAATCATCAGGAGACTGTGAATTCTAGTTCCACTGTAGGCATAAAAGCCAGCTGGGTGACTTTGGGACAATTACCAGGTGACTGTGAATTCTAGTCCTGCTTTAATCATCTGGGTGACCTTGGGCCACTTCCACTCTCTCAGCCCAATGCCCTCACAAGGTTATTGTGGCAAAAATAGGAGGAAGAAGGAGTATTAGGTATGTTTGCTGCCTTGAGTTTGTTTATAAAATAATAATAATAAAGGTGGAACATACTGCAAAAAAATAATAAGCATAACAATAATAATAACTGAATCACTATTGTGAAAAAGAAAAAAAAACCTGGTTCATTGGTATTGCAATATGAGGTGATGCACAAACTGAAGAGAAACAGCTAGGAAAAAAAATAACAAAATATTGTGATTTGCAAATTGAAGTTGAGCAGTTATGGAGGAAGAAATCAATGCATGTACCAATAGTAACAGGATCCCTTGGAGCAATACTCAATGGGCTGCCTAGATACATGGAAAGTCTGAACTTATTAGACCTGCATAGAATAGAATAGAGCTGGAAGGGACCTTGGAGGTCTTCTAGTTCAACCCCATCACTCAAGCAGGATAACTTATACCATCTCAGAAAGTGACTGTCCAGTCTCTTCTTAAAAACCTACAGTAATGAAGCATCCACACTGTCTGAAGGCAACTTCTGTTCCACTGATTAACTGTCCTCACTGTTAGGAAATTTCTCTAAATTCCAGGTTGCTTCCCTCTTGCTTAGTTTCCTGACTTTGCAAAAGAACACCCTTCTTGGAACAGTCTCTATACTCAGATGCTACCTTAATACCTCTTAAGTCCTTGGTTAGGACATGAACTGTTAAGTTTTTACCAGTCCCTGTTAAGGGATTTAAAACTGTTAAGTTTTTACCAGTGAATCGAACTGAAGACTAACTCTGTTATAAGAATAATTGAAAATAATAATGTAGGCCAGGCTAAGAAAGCAATAAATATTGCTTTTATTGGAGCATAATCTTGCAGGTCTGAATGTGCTTCCCTCCCCCCCTCACTTTATGTGAACCAGGGCGGGGCTTGTCTGAGAAGTTTTCTTAAATTAGTTTCTTGGATCAGGCACAAGCCACGTTTATCTGATTGTTGCCTTGGTAGCAATTCTTCTTCCTGTCCTTCAAGGTCATTGACTCTGACCTCTGCATCAGAATAATAACAGAAGGACAGAAATGGAAGGGGCCTTGGTGGTCTTCTAGTCCGACCTCCAGCAAGCAACCCTATGCCATTCCCAACAATTGGCAGTCTAATTTCTTCTTAAAAACCTCCAATGATGGAGAACCCACCACTTCTGGAGGAAAGTCATTCCTGATTAATTGTCCTCATTTTCAGGAACATTTTCCATTGCTTCTAGGTTGCCTCTCCTTGATTAGAATAGAATAGAATTCTTTATTGGCCAAGTGTGATTGGGCACGCAAGGAATTTGTCTTTGGTGCAGATGCTCTCAGTGTACACAAGGAGAATAAAATACGTTCATCAAGAATAAAAAGATACAACACTTAGTGATAGTCGTAGGTTACTAATAAGCTATCAAATCGTACTAGGGAACAAATAAAAACAATATAAATTGAAAGATACAAGCAACAAGGTTACAGTTCTAAGTGGGGACAAATAGATAACTAGGAAGGAAGAGAAGAATAATAGTAATACAGCCTTAGTAAATTATTGACAGTGCTAGCACATCATCACATACTGATGATGTTACCTAGTTGGGCAATGAAATGTCTGCAAGAAAAAACAGCCAAGCTCAGAGAGCACCAAGGACCCCACAGTTTCCCTCCTCCACTCCACAAATCCCAGACCCTTCTAGCACTGATGAAGTTCCCTAGTTGGGTCATGAAACGTCTTGCAAGAAAAAACAGCCAAGCACTGAGCACCAAGGACCCCCACAGTTGTCCCTCCTCTTCCTCCTCTTCTACAAAGCACACTCCCTTCTAGCACCAGTGATGTTACCTCGTTGGGTCATGCAACGTCTTGCAAGAAAGCCACCCAGCTCAAAGGGCACCAAGGGAACCACCACCACCCCCCAGTTCAACCCTGAGCTACAAATATTCTCCTTTAGTGGAATCCATGGTTGTTTTTTTTAGGAGAACCACTTTGAGGAAACGTGGTTTGGATGGCCGCTTTCGACTGAAGTGGAATTGTGCATCTCCCTCCTCTCGCTGGGCTGCAGGAGAATTATGGACGAGCCATTAAAGGGCCTTGTTCAGGCTGAAGAGGTTCATAACTGTTTTACCCTCATCGCTTGGCTGCAAAGGGGAATAAACGCTCTGATTAATCGAGAATTTCAAGAGGGTTTCCACTCCCCCTCCTCCAGGTCCCAACCTTCAAGCTCTTTAGATGTTTCCATCTCCCTCTTTCCCCCCCTCCCCCTCCGACCAAGAAATTTTGAACACATGAATGGAGAGAGGGAGGGAGGGAGGGAGAGAGAGAGGGAAACACAGAGAGAGAAACAGAAACTTCAAAGAAAATGGGAACCATTATGGGAGAAATCTGTTTATAGAAAGAATGAATGATTATGAGGAAGATGCCAACTGCAGGGAAGTGGGGGAGGAAAGAGGGGAAGGGGCTCGTTGCAGAGGGACTTTTCCCGTGTGGTTCTCATCACTGGCATGAGGGGGGGGTCTTTTCCCTCCCCCCCCCAATTCCCCCTTTGAACATGCTGCAGAGCGCCTTTCCATTAAAGAGCAGGGCATCTGATTGAAATAGGAGGAAGAGAAAGAGGAAGAAGAGGAAGAGGAGGAGGAGGAAGGGGAAGGGGGGGAGGAGGAGGAAAAAGAAGAGGAAGATGAGGAGGAAGAAGAAGAGGAATAAAAAGAAGAGGAAGAGGAGAGGAAAAAAAGGGAGAGGAGGAGGAAGAAGAAGAAGAGAAGGAAGAAGAAGAAGGAGGAGGAAGAAGAAGAGGTGGAGGAGGAGGAAGAAGAAGAAGAACAGGAAGAAAGAGGAGGAGGAGGAGGAAGGGGAAGGGGGGAGGAGGAGGAAAAAGAAGAGGAAGAAGAGGAAGAGGAAGAAGAAGAGGAAGAGGAGGAAAAAGAGGGAGAGGAGGAGGAAGAAGAAGAAGAAGAGAAGAAGAAGGAGGAGGAAGAAGAAGAGGTGGAGGAAGAAGAAGAAGAGGAGGAGGAGGAGTAAGAAGAAGAAGAACAGGAAGAAAGAGGAGGAGGAAGAACAGGGGAAAGAGGAGGAAGAAGAAGAGGAGGAAGAAGAACAGGAAGACGGAGGAGGAGGAGGAGGAGGAGGAGGAGGAGGAGGAGGAGGAGGAGGAGGAGGAGGAGGAGGATCTCCTAACAGGAAGATCTCCAGCCACGGACCACTGAGAAGAACGCAAATAGTTAAATGCCCAGCTCTTCCCATCCACCTTTGAATTTCATTGGAAAAAGTCCCTCTGTGTAAGGCACTTTTCATCTGAACCTGTTGCGTGAAGAGCTCTGAAGTTCACAAGACTTTGAGGAGGCTCTTTCTCCAAGAAGAGAAGTCTGTAGCTTCACACTCACCCGTGCCCCAAACGCTCCATGAATTCCCCCAAGTTCTATTTCAAAGCCCTTTGTTCGCCCACCGCCAAGCCCTGCTGGCATCTCTCTCTCTATATATATATATATCAACATCTCGGTTCTTCAACTCACAATGTACAATGGTTGGAAGACTGCCAACTTAGCTGTCATGAAAGCTGGGGACCCTGATACCAATATAAACTCCTCAAGCGTCACTCTTGGTGGTTACATGAGGATGTCAGCGAGGGCCACTGAAGGTATTTATTTAAGCAGAATCGATTCGCAAGGATGGTGAGCCATGAATTTGTCAGTCGGAGAATCTCGCTTGACAAATGAGATGAGAATCATTGCCTGGGCTCAATCCTGGCATCTGGAACCTCCCAATGTAGAGGGTTTTTTTATTCTGTGGAAGATATGAACTAAAAGAGAAATATTGGGAAGTCAGGAGATGTAACTAATTTCTAAGAGTCCCAACTTCCCTGCTGACCACCAGTTGGGAGAGAGACATGGCTGCTAGATTGCAGGAGGGTTCACAGAAACATAGGCTGGCTGGAAGGGACCTTGGAGGTCATCTAACCCGACCCTCTGCTTAAGGCAGGAGACCCTGAACCATCCCAGACAAAGGATTGTCCAGTCTGTTTTTGAAAACCTCCAGAGGTGGAGCAGCCACAATTCTAGGAGGCAACTTCTGCCCCATTGATTAATGGTTCTCACTGTCAGGAAATTCCTCCTTAAGTTCGAGGTTGGATCTCCCTCTGAACAGTTTCCATCCAAACTGGATATTTACTCATGTAGTATAGCTGTGTTACTATTATCCTCCTAATCCTTTCCACTGCCTTACCTTGTTTGTTTGTATGTATGTATGTATGTATAGTACACTGAGAGTTTATGCACCAGAGACAAATTCCTTTTGTGTTCAATCACGCTTGGCCAATAAAATATTCTATTCTATTCTATTCTATTCTTCTCTATTCTTCTCTATTCTCTATTCTCTATTCTCTATTCTCTATTCTCTATTCTCTATTCTCTATTCTCTATTCTCTATTCTCTATTCTCTATTCTCTATTCTCTATTCTCTATTCTCTATTCTCTATTCTCTATTCTCTATTCTTTTCTGTCCTGTCCTGTCCTATTCTATTCTATTCTATTCTATTCTACCCTATCCTACTTTTCTTTTCTTTCCTATTCTATTCTGTTCTCTATTCTCTATTTTCTTTTCTTTTCTTTTCTGTCCTATTCTATTCTATTCTACTCTACTCTACTCTACCCTACCCTACCCTACTTTTCTATTCTATTCTATTCTATTCTATTCTATTCTATTCTATTCTCTATTCTCTATTCTCTATTCTCTATTCTCTATTCTCTATTCTCTATTCTCTATTCTCTATTCTCTATTCTCTATTCTCTATTCTCTATTCTCTATTCTTTTCTTTTCTGTCCTATCCTATCCTATTCTATCCTACCCTACCCTACCCTACCCTACCCTTCTTTCCTCTCCTCCTCTATTCTATTCTATTCTATTCTATTCTATTCTATTCTAGTCTAGTCTAGTCTAGTCTAGTCTAGTCTAGTCTAGTCTATCCTCTGTTCCGTTCTGTTCTACTCTGCTCTTCCACTCCCCTCCATTCCATTCCAATTCTTGGCATCTGGTTCATATTTATGACTGTTGTGTCCCAAGATCATGTGATCAACTTTGTTGACTTTCTGACGAGCAAAGTCAGTGGGGGAAGCCAGATTCGCTTAACAACCTTGTTACTAACTTATCAACTGCAGTGACTCACTTAACAACCAAGGCAAGAAAGGTCACACAATGGGGCAAGATTCACTTGACAAACCTCTCACTTAAGAACAGAAATTTGGGGCTCCATTGTGGACGTACATCGAGGACCAACTGTATAATATATCAAACTACTAAACTTTAAATCCCACTGCCTTCCACTTTACACAAAGGGCCACCTGAAAATTAGCCCCCTGTGGCTAATTCCAATCATCAGCATTCTTGAAGGGTGCAATTTTCAAAAATAATCAAAGCTTGAAAACAGGAGCAGGTTTGAGGTGAAGGTGAAGGTTTCCACCATCACTGTGACTTTTGCAACTCAGCTTGCCACAGTTTCCGTGTCTTCTGCACTAACGGATTCTCTCGATGTTTAATATGACACTTTCCTAGGCCCCCTTGAAAATGCTGTGCAATGATGCATTATTTAGCTACGATCCTGTTCCTAAGGAAAAACACAGATGCTGTATGGGCATGGTTCCTCTTTTTTCATTACTGCTCACAGTTGGCCTTGAATGGGAAAAGAAAGAAAGAAAGAAAGAAAGAGGAAGGAAGGAAGGAGGGGAGGAAGGAAGGAAGGAAAGAAGGAGAGGGAGGGATGGAGAGAGGAATGATAAAGGTGTGCAAATCTTTTAAGATCCAACTCTGATTTTACTTCAGTTAATTGTTTGTTAATTAGAATAAATTATTTGATTCAGGAAGTCAAATTGGGCTGATTGGAATGATCCTTCCTTCCTTCCCTTCTTTCCTTCCTTCCTTCCTTGCTTCCTTTCTCTCTCTCCATTCAACACCAGATCAAGGCAACTTCCTTCCTTCCTTCCTTCCTTCCTTCCTTCCTTCCTTCCTTCCTTCCTTCCTTCCTTTCTCTCCCTGCATTCAATGCCAGGTAAAGGCAAGATTCTTCCTTCCTTCCTTCCTTCCTTCCTTCCTTCCTTCCTTCCTTCCTTCCTTCCTTCCTTCCTTCCTCTCCCTGCATTCAATGCCAGGTCAAGGCAAGATTCTTCCTTCCTTCCTTCCTTCCTTCCTTCCTTCCTTCCTTCCTTCCTTCCTCTCCCTGCATTCAATGCCAGGTCAAGGCAAGATTCTTCCTTCCTTCCTTCCTTCCTTCCTTCCTCTCCCTGCATTCAATGCCAGGTAAAGGCAAGATTCTTCCTTCCTTCCTTCCTTCCTTCCTTCCTTCCTTCCTTCCTTCTTTCCTTCCTTCCTTCCTTCCTTCCTTCCTCTCCCTGCATTCAATGCCAGGTCAAGGCAAGATTCTTCCTTCCTTCCTTCCTTCCTTCCTTCCTTCCTTCCTTCCTTCCTCCCTCCCTCCCTCCCTCCCTCCCTCCCTCCCTCCCTTCCCTTCCCTTCCCTCCCTCCCTCTTTGCTGTAACCTTGCCTCTCTTGGTGATTGAAGTTTAGAAAAAGAACGGGGCGAGGATTTCCTGCGACATTTAAAGGCAATCTGGATAATTAATAGCCCCCACGGCACCCAACTCTTCCTCCATATATCTGGTATCTATTTTTGACACGGCTTTCTCAACCCAAGGGCAGCCGCCCATCTTTAACTTAACCCCCCCCCCTCCATCTCCAGTCCCTTCCAATCCCTGATTGGAACACGTTATCTGGAGACTGTGCAGGCCTCCGGAGAGAGAAAGTGATGTATAGGCCTGCCCCACTGCTGGCAGGACCAAACCCAAGCGCTTGTAGCATGAACAAATGACACGCAAAGTCCCTTCGGTATCTAATCACCTTTAATGTTCAGATTTAGAAGACAACTGTACAGGACAAAGAAGAGATTAGCCACCAAGGCCCAGCTTCACAGGAAGCAAATCACTGCCTCTCCACATTCAGGGTCTTACATTGTGATGGTAAAGGCAAACTTTCTTTTTAAAGGAAATCGAAATAAGATTAGGAGAATCGAGTGGGAGTCAGATTCCCCCAACCATATAAGAAAGCAAATTTAGGGCAAAAAGATTGCATTCTGAGGACACCCTGATCTGAGGTGTCTTTCTCTGGATGAAATCTCCATGGAATTCGGAAGTCTGGCTCTCAAGAAAACATGTATAATTAGAGCTGTAAAGTATCTCCTTCAAAGGGGCAGGTGTTAGCAGAAGGAAGGAGATAGCCAATGGGTGATAAAATGCAGATTTTTTTCAGGTTTGGAGACCCAGGTTTTAATCTTCTCCCAAGTGTGAAAGTTCCAGGGAGGACTTTGGGTCAGTTTGTTCACCCTCTCAGCCAGGAGTGAAATTCAGCATGTTCTGGAGAACCGGTAGCAGAAATATTGAGTAGTTCTCAGGTGGTAAATACCACCTCTGGCTGGCCCCAGAGCGCAGGAGGAATGGAAATTTTGCAGTATCCTTCCCCTGGAATGAAGAGGGATTGGGGATTTTACAGTATCCTTCCCCTGGAGTGGGGAGGGAATGTGGATTTTACAGCATCCTTCCCCTGGAGTGGGGAGGGAATGTGGATTTTACAGTATCCTTCCCCTGGAGTGGAGAGGGAATGTGGATTTTACAGTATCCTTCCCCTGGAGTAGGGAGGGAATGTGGATTTTACAGTATCCTTCCCCTGGAGTGGGGAGGGAATGTGGATTTTGCAGTATCCTTCCCCTGCTACGCCCACCAAGCCACACCCACAGAACCGGTAGTAAAAAAATTGCAAGTGGCTGTCCAGTCTTTTCTTTAAAATCCCCAGTGATGGAGCAACCAGAATGTTTGAAGGCAAGTAGTTCCACTGGTTAATTGTTCTCACTGCCCGGAAATTCCTCCTTAGTTCTAGGCTGGTCTTCCCCTTGGTTAGTTTCCATCCTTTGCTTCTTGTCCTGCCTTCAGATGCTTTGGATAATATCTTGACTCCCTCTTCTTTGGGGCGGCCCCTCAAATACTCGAAGACTGCTATCATGTACTTGCCTCCAGAAGTTGTGAATGCTCCAACACTGGAAGTTTTAAAGAAGAGATTGGACAACCATTTGTCTGAAGTGGTGTAGGGTTTCCTGTCTGAGCAGGGGGTTGGACTAGAAGACCTCCTTCTAACTCTGTTATTCTATTCTATTCTATTCTATTCTATTCTATTCTATTCTATTCTATTCTATTCTATTCTATTCTATTCTACTCTACTCTACTCTACTCTACTCTACTCTACTCTATTCTACTCTAATATTCATTCTATTTTACTTTACTCTAATATTCATTCTATTCTATTCTATTCTACTCTAATATTCATTCTATTCTATTCTATTCTACTCTAATATTCATTCTATTTTACTTTACTCTACTCTAATATTCATTCTATTCTATTCTACTCTAATATTCATTCTATTCTATTCTATTCTATTCTATTCTATTCTATTCTATTCTATTCCATTCCATTCCATTCTACTCTATTCTATTCTACTCTAATATTCATTATATTTTATTCTATTCTACTCTATTCTACTGTAATATTCATTCTATTCTATTCTATTCTATTCTATTCTATTCTACTCTACTCTACTCTACTCTACTCTACTCTACTCTAATATTCATTGTATTTTATTCTACTCTACTCTGTTCTATTCTACTCTAATATTCATTCTATTCTATTCTATTCTATTCTATTCTATTCTATTCTATTCTACTCTACTCTACTCTACTCTACTCTACTCTACTCTACTCTACTCTACTCTACTCTACTCTACTCTACTCTATTGTACTCCACGTCCCCCCTAGTCCTTCTTTTCATTAAACTAGACCTACCCAACCCCACAACTGTTCTTCATATGTTTTGTCCTGAGCATGGAACTTGTTTTTAACAAAAACTGCATAATTGCAGAACTGCACATCTTCACTCTTCATCCCTTGTCCGGTCTTATTTTATTTAACTACAGATAACTCTTGTTGCAACACTTTGGCACTAAGGGGGTTGCTCTCTGCCAATCCAGCTCATCCTCCCAAATCGCATCATTTCTTTCGGGTTTTTTGGGCGATCAGACTGACACCCGCCTCCCCTCTGGATGAGCCAATCCTGTGTCGCTTGAATCTCCGTCGATCCCAGGGACAGCAATAAGGACTGTCTCCATCACGGATCAAAGTTTTCCCACAATGGGGAGGTTCAAAAGTCCAAGCTGTGGTTGCGTCTCCAGCCAGCGAGACAATCTGTCTGGTCTCTCTTTCACAGAGCAATCTGCCTTTGAAGAATTTGTGTTTAACCCCAGTGCCATGTTTTTAATCCTCCCAAATGGGGATTGGGTTATTTTTTTTTAAAAAAGGTAAGGCCAGGATGCTTCCCACTGTTGTTTATCTTCTCCGAAGGTTATTTTATCATTCCTGCACATTAGGAAGACATGAATGAACTACCAGGAATTCTTCCTTCTTTGGATCCAGAGACTGGGAATCCAAAGCAGACTGACAAACGGCCTGTGGTCACTGATTTGCACCATCCTGTACCGCTCCTGGCAGGCAGGATTTAGATTTAGATGGAAGGGACCTTGTAGGTCATCTAGTCCAACCCCCTGCCCAAGGAGGAGACCCTACACTGTTTCTGACAGATGGCAGTCCAGTGTCTTCTTGGAAGCCTCCAGGGATGAAGCTCCCACAACTTCTGAAGGCATCTTTTGTTCCAGCTATTGATTATTATCGCTGTCAGAAAATTTCTCCTTATTTCCAGGTTGAATCTCTCCTTGTTCAATTTCCATCCATTATTCCTTGTTTGGCTTTCAGGTACTTTGGAAAGTAGCTTGACTCCCTCCTCTCTGTAGCAGCCCCTCAAATATTAGAAGATGCTATCCTGTCTCCCCTGGTCCTTTTCTTCTCTAGACTAGCAATGCCCAGTTCCTGCAACCGTTCATCGTATGTTTTAATCTCCAGTCCTTTCATCATCTTAGATAGATTCAGAGTAACAGAATTGGAAGGGACCTTGTAGGTCATCTAGTCCAACCTCCAACCCAAGCAGACCCTACACCATTGCTGTCAGATGGCAGTCCAGTCTCTTCTTGAAAGCTTCCAATGATGGAGCTCTCACAAGTTCTGAAGGCATCTTTTGTTCCATCTATTGATCTTTCTCACCGTCAGGAAATTGCTTTTTAGTTCCAGATCAGGTCTGTCTTTGATAAGTTTCCATCTCTTACATCTTGTCCTGCCTTCAACTCAGAGGTGGTATTCAGCCAATTCTGACAGGTTCTGGAGAACCAGTAGCGGAAATTTTGAGTAGTTCAGAGAACCAGCAAATAGGCTGGCCACGCCCCTGCTGCCTCCCAGCCTCCCAGCTGATCTTCTTTTCTTGCCCTGAACAGGAGAATGGAGCTGGAAAGCAGGGTAGTGGGGTGGGGAGGGAATGGGGATTTTGCAATAACCTTCCCCTGCCACGCCCACAAAGCCGCACCCACAGAACCAGTAGTAAAAAATTTTGAACCCCACCACTGCTTCAAGTGTGTTATGTTTCACATAAAATGAATATGTTTATCTCAGTGGTGAAATTCAATTTTTTTTACTACTGGTTCTGTGGGCGTGGCTTGATGGGCATGGCATGGCTTGGTGGGTGTGGCAGGGAAAGGATACTGCAAAATCTCCATTTCCTCCCCACTTTGGGGCCAGCCAGAGGTGGCATTTGCCGGTTCTCCAAACTACTCAAAATTTCCGCTACCGGTTCTCCAAACTACTCAAAATTTCTGCTACCAGTTCTCCAAACTACTCAAAATTTCTGCTACCAGTTCTCCAAACTACTCAAAATTTCTGCTACCAGTTCTCCAAACTACTCAAAATTTCCACTACCCGTTCTCCAAACTACTCAAAATTTCCACTACCGGTTCTCCAACTACTCAAAATTTCCACTACTGGTTCTCCAAACTACTCAAAATTTCTGCTACTGGTTCTCCAACTACTCAAAATTTCCGCTACTGGTTCTCCAAACTACTCAAAATTTCTGCTACCAGTTCTCCAAACTACTCAAAATTTCCACTACTGGTTCTCCAACTACTCAAAATTTCCGCTACTGGTTCTCCAAACTACTCAAAATTTCTGCTACTGGTTCTCCAAATTACTCAAAATTTCCACTACTGGTTCTCCAAACTACTCAAAATTTCCGTTACCGCTCCAGAACCTGCTGGATTTCACCCCTGGTTTATCTGTAGCCCAATTGTTCTTGATCTTGTTATTAAAGAGTTTTCTTGACTTGCTTTGTAGGTTGCCTTTCATGATGGTGCTCAAGGGAGAATACACATCTGCCCTACTTCTGTTGTTCTCCAAGAAGCTTCTGGAGAACAGAAGCTTTTCTATGGGGTAGATTAGGGTTAGAGAGAAGGATTGGTCCTAAGTCCCCAGGAGCTTCTAGAACTGAGGGTGGACTGTCCCAGAAGAAGACTAGAACCTGAATCTCCCAGAGAGGATGGAGAACATCGGGACTAGAAGGTGACATGATAGCAGCCTTCCAATATAACCTATTCCCCAAAGCACCTGAGGGCAGGATGAGAAGTAAGAGGTGGAAGATGATCAAAGGGAGATCCAACCTAGAACTAAGGAGAAATTTCCTGACCTTGAGAACAATTAATCAGTGGAAGGATTTGCCTCCAGAAGTCGTGGGAGCTCCATCACTGGAGGTTTTTTCAAGAAGAGACTGGGCAGCCATTTGTCTAGAATGGTGTTTGGTTACCTGCTTGAGTAGGGAGTTGGACTGGAAGACCTCTAAGGTCCCTTCCAACTCTCTTGTTCTTGTCCGGTTCAATTAATCAGTGGAACAACTTCCCTCCAGAAGTTGTGGGCGCTCCATCACTGGAGGTTTTTAAGAGAAGGTTGGACAACCATTTGACCATGATGATATAAAATCACCTGCTTGAGCAGGGGGTTGGACTAGAACACCTCCAAGGTCTCTTCCAGCCCTATGATTCTATGTATGTATGTATGTTTGTATGTATGTATGTATCTATGTATGTATGTATGTATGTTTGTATGTAATGTATGTCTATGTATGTATGCATGTATGTACATGTATGTATGTATGTCTCTTCCCCCTCTTCAAAACCTACATTGTTTCAATCTTGATTTGAATTCTCCCACCTACTTTGTAAACTAAATAGAGTAGAGTAGAGTAGAGTAGAGTAGAATAGAATAGAATAGAATAGAATAGAATAGAATAGAATAGAATTCTTTATTGGGCAAGTGTGATTGGACACACAAGGAATTTGTCTTTGGTGCCTATTCTCTCAGTGTACATAAAAGATACATTCATCACAAATCATAAGGTGCAATAGCAATAGCAGTTAGACTTATATACCGCTTCATAGGGCTTTCAGCCCTCTCTAAGCGGTTTACAGAGTCAGCAATATCGCCCCCACAGTCTGGGTCCTCATTTCACCCACCTCGGAAGGATGGAAGGCTGAGTCAACCTTGAGCCGGTGAGATTAGAACCGCTGAACTGCAGATAACAGTCAGCTGAAGTGGCCTGCAGTACTGCACCCTAACCACTGTGCCACCTCGGCTCATTACTCACTTAATGATAGTCTTAACACTTAATGATAGTCTTAGGATACAAATAAGCAATCAAATCAGACTAGGAAACAATCAATATAAATCATAAGGATACAAGCAAGAAAGCTACGGTCATACAGTCATAAGTGGCTGGAGATGGGTGATAGGAATGATGAGAAGTTTAATAGTAATAGTAAAGTATACTTAGTATATAATTTGACACTGTTGTGGAAATTAGTTGTTTAGCAGAATGATGGCATGGGGTGGGGGGAAACTCCCCTTGTGCCTAGTTGTTCTGGTGTGCAGTGCTCTATAGCGTCATTTTGAGGGAAAAGTTGAAACAATTTGTGTCCAGGATGCGAGAGGTCTGCAATTATTTCCACAGCCCTCTTTTTGACTCGTGCAGTGCGCAGGTCCTCAATGGAAGGCAGGTTGGCAGCCATTGTTTCTTTCTGCTGTTCTGATTCTCCTCCGAAGTCTCTGTCTGCCTTGTTGGGTTGCAGAGCCAAAACCAAACAGCTATGGAGGTGCGGATGACAGACTCATTAAACATGATTTTTATTTATTTTTATTTTATTTCCCCTGGTTTGGGCCGCCCCACGTGATAGAACAGCAAGGAGATGTTAGCCCCAATTTCTGTCCCAAGGCGCTGCAAACCTCCCCCCCCCCGCTTTTTAAACCCCAGCCATTCATTATCAACAGCTCAGCTAATGTCTGGCTCCCACCCCTGCCCCCCAAGCACCGCAACCATCAATCGTGGCTTTTAATCACCTTGCTTATGGGGAGAGGGCAGCCCCAGCTTCTTGCCCCATTTGACGGAATCAATATGCTCTCCTTTTTTTTTTTTTTTTTTAACCCAAGTGGGTTGGCTCAACCAGATTTCAAGCTGGAGCATTGCCACCTCCTGGGGGTGGTGTGGAACACTTCATCGTGTGTGTGTGTGTGTGTGTGTGTGTGTGTGTGTGTGTGTGTGTGTGTGTGTGTGAGAAAGCAGAGCTGGAGCAAAATGGCTTTGGGGAGGGGTGTCTCGCCCAGATTTGTGGACAGAGAAATGGGGAGAGCATTTTCCCCCATTTTAATTATTTTTCATTTGCCCAGGAGCGGGAGGAAAGCTCAGCCATTTATCAGGAGCAAGACTGAGTCTGGGTAAAGGCAAGTGGTTTTGCAGCCGGTCTTGGGAAAGAGGATTAGAAGGGAAAATGTTTTTGCATATCCTCTGAAATTGGCATGTCTTCCTTCCTTCCTTCCTTCCCGTCCTTCCTTCCCGTCCTTCCTTCCTTCCTTCTAGTATCCTTCCTTCTTTCCATCCATTACTCTTATTGTCCTTCCTTCCTTCCTTCCTTCCTTCCTTCCTTCCTTCCTTCCTTCCTTCATTTTATTATCCTTCCTTCTTTCCATCCATCACTCTTATTGTCCTTCCTTCCTTCCTTCCTTCCTTTCCTTCCTTCCTTCCTTCCTTCCTTCAAGTATCCATCCTACTTTCCATCCATCACTCTTATTGTCCTTCCTTCCTTCCTTCTTTCCATCCATCACTTTTATTGTCCTTCCTTCCTTCATTTTATTATCCTTCCTTCTTTCCATCCATCACTCTTATTGTCCTTCCTTCCTTCCTTCCTTCCTTCCTTCCTTCCTTCTATTATCCCTCCTTCTTTCCTTCCATCACTCTTATTGTCCTTCCTTCCTTCTAGTATCCTTCCTTCTTTCCATCCATCACTATTGTCCTTCCTTCCTTCTTCCTTCCTTCCTTCCTTCCTTCCTTCCTTCTTTCTTCCTTCCTTCCTTCCTTCCTTCCTTCATTTATTCATTCATTCATTCATTCTATTATCCTTCCTTCTTTCCACCCTTCACTCTTATTGTCCTTCCTTCCTTCTGTCATTCTAATTTTCCATCCTATCTTCTATCCATCCATCCATTTTATTATCCTTCCTTTCTTCCTTCCATTCTTCCTTCCTTCCTCCCTTCCTTCCAGAGTAATCTTTTTTTCCCAAAGTCTATTTTTTTTCTGCCAAGGCCCAACTGCAGCAGATAACAAAAACTACTTCCCAGCAAAACAAACTTAAAGCCATATTTGATCTTCTAGCGCTCTCTAGTGACGGAAACAAGTCACTTTCGCCTGAACAGAGTTAAACATCAAATCCAGGGTTACTGAAGAGGCGACAAAACAGAAGGGAGGTAGGGAATTCATTAACCTGATGATTTGGCCTTGAAATTCCCGCTAACTACTATTTGTACCATCCTTCACCATTACCTGGGGATGGTGGGACTTGAAGTTCAAGCAGCCTCTGGAGAGGCGAAAATTCCAGTCTTTGTGGCTAACCACAAGGGACGCGGTGGCTCAGCGGCTAAGATGCTGAGTTTGTCGATCAGAAAGGTTGGCAGTTTGGCAGTTCGAATCCCTAGTGCTGTGTAATGGAGTGAGCTCCCGTGACTCGTCCCAGCTTCTGTTCAAAAGCACATTAAAAAAAATGCAAGTAGAAAAATAGGAACCACCTTTGGTGGGAAGGGAATAGCGTTCCGTGCGCCTTCGGCGTTTAGTCATACCGGCCACATGACCACGGAGACGATTTTGGACAGCGCTGGCTCTTTGGCTTTGGAACGGAGATGAGCACCGCCCTCTAGAGTAGGGAACAATTAGCACACAGGTGTGAGGGCTTCCTTTACCATTTTACATAATACAGTGACTCCTTGACTTACAACCATTCATTTAGTGAGTGTTCAAAGTTACACCAGCACTGAAAAAGTGACTTATGACCAGGAGTGGGATTCAGCCAGTTTGGACCAATTCGGGAGAACCGGTAGCTCCAACAATCAGCTGGAGAGTGAATCGGTTCTACCCTCCGGTGCCTTGGAGAATAGTTTGACTCCCTCTTCTTTGTGGCAACCCCTGAGATACCGGAAGACTCCTATCCTGTCTCCCCTAGACCTTCTTTTTATTAAACTAGACATACCCAGTTCTTGCAACCGTTCTTCATGTGTTTTAGTCTCCAGTCCCCTAATCCTTTTTGTTGCTCTTCTCTGCACCCTTTCTAGAGTCTCCACATCTTTTCTACATTGTGGCGACCAAAACTGGATGCAGGATTCCAAGTGTGGCCTTACCAACACCTTAAAAAAGGGTTGTTAACACTTCATGTCATCTTGATTCTATCCCTCTGTTTATGTAGCCTAGAACTGTGTTGGCTTTTTTGGCAGCTGCTGCACACGGCTGGCTCCTATTTAAATGGTTGTCCACTAGGACTCCAAGATCCCTCTCACAGTTACTACTATTGAGCAAGGTACCACCTATACTGCCTAAATGTAGAACCTTACTCTTCTCACCCTTGAATTTCATTTTATTAGATACTGCCCAATGTTCAATTTTATCAAGATCCTTCTGTATCTTAAGCCTTTGTCTTCTGGAGTAAACGCTGCTTATGACCATCTTCCATGCTTACAACCTTTGCAGCAGCCCCATGGTGATGTGATCCAAATTCAGACACCTGGCAACTGACTCACATTTATGACGGTTCCAATGTTGCGGGGTTACGTGACGACCTTCTGGCAAGCAGAATCAAATGGGAGAGCCAGATTCACTTAAGACCCCTGGGACTAACTTGTCACCTGCCTGATTTTGCTTAACCAGCATGGTAAGAAAGTTAGTAAAGTAGGGCTCAACAAACGTTTCACTCAACAACAGGCATTTTGGGGCTCAGTTGTGGTCGTAAGTCGAGGACTAGCTGTAACTGCTGATTATGGTGAATCCAGGCTGGTTGCATGCTTAGTTCCAATGGGGGAAGAAATTAACCCTATTTATCCTTTGTTTATCCTTGGGACAGGGGGAAGCATATAATTGCAATTAAATCGAATTATTATCTTAAGAAGGGTTTAATCTAGTCTCCAAAATAGGGATCACCAACCTTTCGGACCTCAGGGACCACTACATTCATAATTTTAAATCCCGTGGACCACTAATATGATCTGCCTAATGACTGGCTGGGTGGGCGTGGCTAGGTGGTCATGTGACTGGGTGGGTGTGGCCAACTTAATGTCACTCACATCAAGGGGCACCTCGCCAGCCTCTACTTGCCCCTCCCCTCCCAGCCACTCCTCACCTGCCCGCCCGGGGTCCGTAGGGCCCCAACAGGAAGCAGTTGCTGGAGCTAAGCAGCCCCCAGGAGAAAGAGTTGGCAAAACAGCTCAGTTCAAATTGGATCTGACCGAGAAGGAGGCTCAGCAGAAGCACCTCACTGAGGACTAGGAGCATAGGATTTCCAAGCAGAGGGAAGACCTGTGGGAGTGCAAGGCCAGGTGCCGGCGCCTGGAGGCTCAGTGGGCTGAGTTGGTCAGCCAGTTCCAGGCCATGATGCAGTCCCACTGGAACAAGGTCCTCCGGCTCTTTGCCACCAGCGGTTCTTCCCTCCAGCCTTCGCCCAAAGCCCCCCATCAGGAGGCTGAAGCAGACCCCAAGTCAGAATTTCTGCCTCCCTCCCTTTTTTTGCAGTTGCAAAAAAAATTGCTCCGCGCATGCGCAGAACATTTAAGAAGGAGTAAAAAAAAACATGCTGGCAATGGCATGGGCCACCAGGGAATCGGTTTGGGGGCATGGCCAGTCAGCTATCGCCACTGGTTCAGCGACCCAGTTGCAAAATCCACTACCACAGGGGTCGGCAAACTTAAACACTCAAAGAGCCATTTGGACCCGTTTTTCCACAGAAAAGAAAACACCGGGAGCCACAAAGGTCCTAACCGGAAGCCCCCTGTTCAATTCTGGAGCTGACCGGAAGTTCAGTTCCCCCACCATAGAGTCTCCTCCTAGCGCGTCATCATTTTTCCTCTACCTGTCCTAACCGGAAGCCCCCTGTTCAATTCTGGAGCTGGCCGGAAGTTCAGTTCCCCCACCATAGAGTCTCCTCCTAGCACGGCATACTTTTTCCTCTACCTGTCATAACTGAAAGCCCTATCAGTTGTGGAGACACAATTTAAGAGCTGAGGTGGCGCAGTGGTTAGGGTGCAGCACTGCAGGCCACTTCAGCTGACTGTTATCTGCAGTTCAGCGGTTCTAATCTCACCGGCTCAAGGTTGACTCAGCCCTCCATCCTTCCGAGGTGGGTGAAATGAAGACCCAGACTGTGGGGGTGATATGCTGACTCTGTAAACCGCTTAGAGAGGGCTGAAAGCCCTATGAAGTGGTATATAAGGCGAACTGCTATTGCTATTGCTAGACAACTGGAAAACCCTCCCCTTGCCATAGAGTCTTCTCCTGGCGCACTGTGCTTCTCTTCCACCCCCCCCCACCGGAAGCTCCCCTCAAAATTGTGGCACCGACTGGTGACGGAGCCGCAGCAGAGGGAGAAGAGAGCCACATGCAGCTCCGGAGCCACAGTTTGCTGATCCCTGCACTACCAGTTTGCCCAAATCGGTGTGAGCCAGTAGGAAAACCACCTCTGCTTCCAATTCTATGATGTTGCTGGATCTTAATGTTAATGCAGACTCGTCTTGGTTGACCCTAAAAGAAGACGATGAAATCTTTCAGTACACACATTAACAGTGCAGAGAAGGTGGGTGGGTGGAGGAGGGAAAATTCAGGAGGTGAAGTCAGTTCTCTTATGCTTCACTTCAGGGTACGAAGTGTTGTTGTGTGTCTGGTGTGGGAGGAATGTGTTGGCTCTTGTTCGGGCCATGCCAAATAGAAAATAATAAAAAAAAGGACAAATAAACAGGCCCCTGATTCCGTCATAGTCTTTGCAAACTCCTGTCTGGTTGCCAAACAGCTGGAGGGAAAGGACAGGAAGTTAAAACACAGCAGCCTTTTCAAAGTTTTCCTTTAAAAAAAAAAAATCCAAACCAACCTGCAATTCATTAATGAATTTGCAGGAGGGGAGAAGAGAAAGTGGAGTGAGGGGATGTGACTGCCTGGGGAGGGAAACAAATAGCAGAGCAGTCTTGGTTGCAATCAAGCCCTGACAAGCACTTGTTCCACAGAGGTGGAGAACCACACAGGAATGGGGCGTAGACCTTAGAAGGATGTCTGAATTCAACCTCTGGCTTTTCTTTCTTCTGTCTGCCATTTCATGGAAAAGATTTGGCCCAGGAAGGGGAGTCTGGCCTTCTCGAAGGGGCCATAAAAAAAATTCCCATCTCCTTTCTTCCTAAATTCCAGCAAAGGAGGTTCATGGGCAATATTAGGGGACTGGAGGCTAAAACATACGACGAATGGTTGCAGGAACTGGGCATGGCTAGTCTAGGGAAGAGAAGGACCAGGGGAGACAGGATAGCAGTCTTCCAATATTTGAGGGGCTGCCACAGAGAGGAGAGGGGGTCAAGCTGTTTTCCAAAGCACCTGAAGGCCAGACAAGGAATAATGGATGGAAACTGAAGGAGGAGAGATTCAACCTGGAAATAAGGAGGAATTTCCTGACAGGGAGAATAATCAACCCATGGAACAGAACTTGTGGGAGCTTCATCACTGGAAGCTTTCAAGAAGAGACTGGACTGCCATCTGTCAGAATTGGTGTAGGGTCTCCTGCTTGGGCGGGGAGTTGGACTAGATGACCTCCAAGGTCCCTTTCCAACTCTGTTAATCTGAATTTAAGATGATCAGCGGTCTGGAGACTAAAACATACGATGAATGGTTGGTTGCAGGAGCTGGGCATGGCTAGTCTAGGGAAGAGAAGGACCAGGGGAGACAGAATAGCAGACTTCCAATATTTGAAGGGCTGCCACAGAGAGGAGGGGGTTAAGCTGTTTTCCAAAGCATCTTTGAAGGTCAGACAAGGAACAATGGATGGAAGGTGAACAAGGAGAGATTCAACCTGGAAATAAGGAGGAATTTCCTGACAGGGAGAATAATCAACCCATGGAACAGAACTTGTGGGAGCTTCATCACTGGAAGCTTTCAAGAAGAGACTGGACTGCCATCTGTCAGAAAGGCTGTAGGGTTTCCTGCTTGGGTGTGGGGATTAGACTAGATGATCTCCAAGATCCCTTCCAACTCTGTTGTTATTCAGTATTCTGTATTTCCAAGAAACTGCTTCACATGGAACACCAAAGCTTCACCAGAGAAGTTCTTTCCCATCTTTTGGATCCCAAACAAAGAGAAGTCATTAAAATAAAAATTAAAAACCAACCCCAGATTCTAACTCTCCGATCCAAGTATTTCACACAGTGGCTGGCTGCCAATATAGCTTTCGTATGTATGTCTTTGACAACATCTAAGTTTCCGAACATCAAAAAGTGAGGAGCAAAACTTCTGGGTAGCCTGCAGAAGGCTATTCCCTACGGTGCTTTAGTTGCTATTATTAGCTCCTTTCTCAACCACTCAGGTGTTTTCACACGGATTTCTTCTGCGTCATTTGGATTTAAATAAATAAACTGTCAGGTTTATCTCCTAGCAACCTTCGACACAGCCCCACATCTGTTTTCCCTCCAATGACCCCAATTCCACGTACCCATTTAACCCAATCTTTTACTTATGCAGCCAAGTTTTCTTACCCAGGGATCTAACAGCATCCGGTCACATTCTAGATAGCGCTAGCAATAGCGCTTAGACTTATATACCACTTCATGGTGCTTCCCTGCCATCTCTAAGCGGTTTACAGAGTCAGCCTCTTTTCCCCAACAATCTGGGTCTTCATTTTACTGGTCTCAGAAGGATGGAAGGCTGAGTCAACCTTCAGGATTGAACTCCTGGCAGTTGGCAGAATTAGCCTGCAATACTGCATTCTAACCACTGCACCATCACTGCTCCTGTCTATCATCCATCCATCCATCCACCCACCCATCCACGCTCCCACCTCTGTCTGTCTGTCTGTCTGTCTGTCTGTCTGTCTAACTAGCTAGCTATCTCTGTTCTCTAATACAAAAGTAATAGCACTTAGATTTATATACTGCTTTACAGTGCTTTACAGCACTCTGTGGGCAGTTTACAGATTTAGCCTCTTGCCCCCAACAATCAGAGTCCCAATCAGAGTCCTCATTTTACCCACCTCGGAAGGATGGCAGGCTGAGTCAACCTTGAGCCAGTCAGGATCAAACTCCTGGCAGTGGGCAGAGTTAGCTTGCAATACTGCATTGCAAGCTTACTCGTGTATGTATGTATGTATGTATGTATGTATGTATGTATGTATGTATGTAAGGAAGGAAGGAAGGAAGGAAGGAAGGAAGGAAGGAAGGAAGGAAGGAAGGAACAGGAACAGGAACAGGAACAGGAACAGGAACAGGAACAGCAATAGTCCTTCGACTTATATACCTGTGAAGCGGCATATAAGTCTAAGTGCTATTGCTATACCATTTTACAGTCTTCTCCAAGTGGTTTACAGAATCAGCCTCTTGCCCCCAACAATCTGGGTCCTCATTTTACCCCCCTCAGAAGGATGGAAGGCTGAGTCAACCTTGAGCCAGTTAGGATCGAACTGCTGACAGTGGGCAGAATTAGCCTGCAATACCGCATTCCGACCACTGTGCCACTTCGGCTCTCCTCCTCCTTTCTGAAGAAGAAAGAGGGACCTCACCACCCCTTCAGTCTGTCCTGCCACACGTTTCCACACCTTCCAAACATTCTCCAAAGGCTACTTGGAGCTGCCAGTCGTGAAACACCCATTCGGAGAGGTCTCATCGGTCCTATCCGTCAGGGTGAGGAAACTGGCAAGTTCAACTCAGTTGCCTCCAGGGTGAAGTCTGAAGGCTTCAAGAACTGCAGCCACGGAGAAGAAGTGGTTTGCTGCTGCCGGGAGAATGCGCACCCTCCCACTTTTGGTCGCACCTTTGCAAAGTGCTTCATAATCCATGCATTAAAGAGCCTTTGAATGGTGTAAACAGTTGGATGATCTCCCTCTTTCTCTCTGTGTCTCTCTCTGTGTCTCTTTCTGTCTCTCTTTCTGTCTCTCTCTGTCTCTCTTTCTCTTTTTCTGTCTCTTTTCCTGTCTCCGTCTCTGTCTCTGTCTTTCTCTCTGTCTCTCTTTCTGTTTCTCTCTCTGTCTCTCTGTCTCTCTCTGTCTTTCTCTCTCTGTCTCTCTGTCTCTTTCTGTCTCTCTCTGTCTCTCTCTTTTTCTGTCTCTTTTCCTGTCTCTGTCTCTCTGTCTCTGTCTTTCTCTCTGTCTCTCTGTCTCTCTTTCTGTTTCTCTCGCTGTCTCTGCCTCTCTCTCTCTCTTTCTGTCTCTCTCTGTCTCTCTTTCTCTTTTTCTGTCTTTTTTCTTGTCTCCGTCTCTGTCTCTGTCTTTCTCTCTGTCTCTCTGTCTCTCTTTCTGTTTCTCTCGCTGTCTCTGTCTCTCTTTCTCTTTTTCTGTCTCTTTTTCTGTCTGTCTCTCTGTCTCTGTCTTTCTCTCTCTGTCTTTCTCTGTCTTTCTCTCTCTCTCTTTCTCTCTCTGTCTTTCTGCCTTCTCTCTGTTTCTGTCTCTGTCTTTTTCTGTCTTTCTCTGTCTTTCTCTCTGTCTCTCCCTCTCTGTGTGTCTCTGTGTCTCTGTGTCTCTGTCTCTCTGTCTCTCTGTCTCTATCTCTTTCTCTCTCCATATATGCATGCAAATATCAAGGGGTGTGTGTGTCTGTTGTTCAACATACAACTGTGATGGAGCCTGTGTCAAACATCGAGGTGGTGCAGTGGTTAGGGTGCAGTACTGCAGGCCACTTCAGCTGACTGTTATCTGCAGTTCAGCGGTTCTAATTTCACTGGCTCAAGGTTGACTCAGCCTTCCATCCTTCCGAGGTGGGTGAAATGAGGACCCAGACTGTGGGGGCGATATGCTGACTCTGTAAACTGCTTAGAGAGGGCTGAAAGCCCTATGAAGCGGTATATAAGTCTAACTGCTATTGCTATTGCTATTCAGGCAGTTCAAATGAGCGTGAAGATTTATTGCAAGCTTAAGCTCTGTATAAGAATCCAAACTACTAACAGCCCAAGCAGATTGGTGGTAGATAAGGAATTCACGGTGGGCTCTCTCCTACTCCTCTCTTCCTCTTCCACCTCCTACCCTCTCTCCTTCTCTATCCCTTCCCTCCTTCCTCTCCTTTCCTCTTCCTTCCTTCTCTCCCCTTTCCCCTCCTCTCCTTGCCTCCTCTCTTCTTTTCTTTTTCTGTTGTTGTGGTTATCTTTTTTCAGCTCTGGTGTATTTTCGGGATGGTATTCCCGCAAACCCTGTTATAATTTTATACTTATCCTTTCCTATTCCCTTTTCTTCTCTGTAGGAAGTTAAAACCCACCCCTCTGCTAGAAAACCGAAATATCCTGGGAAATATTAAGAAGGCAGAATATTATATTTCCATGGATGTGAAAAGGGAGAAACATGTTTTTAAAGACAGAATAGCTCCCTGCAGCTTCCTGCCCTCCCCCCACCCTTTGTCAATGAGCCATTTAAGACTGAGCTAGTCTACTTTACATAATAAAAGTAGGATTAGCCTTCCACACAAACTCACCCCATGGCATCTGGAAAACTCAATCAAACTTAGATTCAAAACACAGCCCTGCATGGCCCCATGGGACTCTGACAACAATCAGAATAAATTTCTTACGCAGGAACAAGAAACAAAGAGGAGGGGCTGAACAGAGTATATTAAAAAAAAACCTGCAAGCCCCTTCTTCTCTCTCTCTTCTTTCTTCACCCAACATCTGGAAGCATGTGGTCACTTCTTTCTGCTCAGGACCTCTAACCATGTTGCCCTGCCCACCATCTTTCCAAGCAGCCTCCATGTTTCCAGTGTCTTTTCCCCCCACTTGGAGCTGAACCCAGAAGCATATTTCTTCCGACACTTCATTATCACGAGAGGGGGGGGGGGGAAGCGACTTTCGAACAAGGAATCTGGAAGCCAATCCGCTGCAGACGTCAGGGAAAGATGCCTCATCTCGTCTCTCCCCCCCACCCCCAACTACCTGCATATTTCGACTGCTGACACCAACAGATCTGCTGGCTTTGGATTGCATTGGCTGGCAAGCGAGGAAAAGGGAAAACAACACCTTTGCAAGGAACTCCATCCAAAGGGAGGAGGAGGAGGAGGAGAGGCCCAGAAATTACATTTCATGATTTCATGGTTTTCGCTGGGTGGCGTCAGGCTAGGCCCAGAGATTTACATGGGAGGCTCAACTTGCTGGGTGAGTAAGAGAAGAGGAGAGAGCTGTCAACAGCTCGATGGCAGACTCCCAGCTCCTTTTCGGCTTGATTCCCTGGGGAGAGATCCAGAAGCCACTGGGGCCAGCCGCAGTATTTGCCCATTGCTTTCATGGATTAATTTACATGCCACCCGTCTGGTGCATCAAGACGACTCCAAGCGGCTTCCAGTTCAATCAAACACGCAGATAAAAACAACTTCTACATTAAAAAAAAAAAGCGGATTAAAATGGCAAAATCAAAAGCAAATAGGTAGATTTTAGATTTTAGATTTTATTAATATTTGTAGGCCGCCCTTTTCCCTGAGGGGACTCAGGGCGGCTCACATAAAATCGGGGAGGGGGAATACAGACGTTAACATAGAGACATATAATAAAATAGTAAACAACATACATTCATCATTCGGGAGGGGCAACTATCCTTGTCCCCAGGCCTGACGGGCTAGCCAGTTCTTAAGGGCTGTGCGGAAGGCCTGGACGGTGGAGAGGGTACGAATCTCCACGGGGAGCTCGTTCCAAAGGGTCGGGGCTACTACTGAGAAGGCCCTCCTCCTTGTAGTTGCCAGCCGACACTGGCTGGCCGATGGGATACGGAGGAGGCCTAATCTATGTGATCTTATTGGTCGCAGGGATGTAATTGGCAGAAGGCGGTCTCTCAGAAGGCATTATTTGAGGGGCTGCCACAAGGAAGGGGTGGGTGGGTTTCAAATTATCCTACAAGGCATCGGAGGGCAGGAGAAGAAACACCGGTTGGAAACTAACCAAGGAGAGAAGCAACTTGGAATTAAGGGGGAACTTCCTAACAGTGAGGACAATTAACCAGTGGAACAACTTGCCTCCAGAAATTGTGGGTGCCCCATCACTAGAGATTTTTAAGAAAAGACTGGACAGTCACTTATCTGAAATAGTAGAGGTTCTCCTGCTTGAGCAGGGGGCTGGACTAGAAGACCTCCAAGGTCCCTTCCAGATTCTATTCTATTCTATTTTATTCTATTCTATTCTATTTTATTTATTTCATCATTTTAGCCATTGTCTATCCACTGCAGGATGAAGGCCTCTAGATCATTCCAAGTCCTCAGTCCCTTTGCTCATCCCCATCATTGCTTTGATTGGTTGTTGAACGAGTGGTTGGTAAGTGAGGACTACTAGTTTCACTGTCAAATCCAGGAGTCATTTCATCCATCTGATGAATGCCTTTAGCAATAGCAGTTAGACTTATATACCACTTCATAGGGCTTTCAGGCCTCTCTAAGCAGTTTACAGAGTCAGCATATTGACCCCAACAATCCGGGTCCTCATCTTACCCACATCGGAAGGATGGAAGGCTGAGTCAACCCTGAGCCGGTGAGATTTGAACAGCCGAACTGCAGAACTAGCAGTCAGCTGAAGTAGCCTGCAGTACAGCACTCTAACCACTGCGCCACCTTGGCTTTCTTCCTCCTGGCCTCCACACCAACTCCGTAGTTTCTCAGACAGTTTTTATTTTATTTTGTTTAGTTTTGCCAAACATGTAAACGATAACAGGTATAAGTATAAACATAAATATGAACACAATAAATGGATACGGATAAATGGAGGGGCTCAGTGGCTAAGACGCTGAGCTTGTCAATCAGAAAGGTTGGCAGTTCGGCGGGTTCGAATCCCTAGCGCTGCATAACGGAGTGAGCTCCCATTGCTTGTCTCAGCTTCTGCCAACTTAGCAGTTCGAAAACACATAAAAATGCAAGTAGAAAAATAGGAACCACTTTTGGTGGGGAGGTCACAGTGTTCCGGGCGTTGAGTTGTGCCGGCCACATGACCACGGAGACATCTTCGGACAGCGCTGGCTCTTCGGTTTTGAAACGGAGATGAGCACTGCCCTGAGGGGGGAACCTTTAGCTTTAAATGGAGACGTTAGGCCAGTAGGCACCCTGGTGCGCTTAGGCACACCCCTTATTACGGACCTCTTAGGAATGGGGTGAGATTGACAGTAGACAGTCGAAGGTTAAAGTTTTGGGGGTTCGAGGATGCAACAACGGAGTCAGGAAGAGCATTCCAGGCGTTGACCTCTCTGTGGCTGAAGTCGTATTTTCTGCAATCGAGTTTGGAGCGGTTTTACTTTGAATTTCTATAGATTGTTTTCCCGAGTGTTATTGAGGTTGAAGCTGAAGTAGTTGTTGACAGGTAGGATGTTGTAGCAGATAATTTTGCGTACTACGCTTAGGTTGTCCAAGCCCAAAATATCAAACCTGGTGGCGTCAGGGATTCTGTTGTGAATAGATCTGACCCCATCCTCTCCCCAACCCCATTTTTGCACCCAGCCCCACTCCACCACTTCCCCTAATTAAGGTTTCTGAAGAAGCCCACTTTTCCAAGAGGCTGTCTGAGGCAGCTTCATTATCCTGGGGGCGGGGG